>NC_067242.1:5626351-5735154 GCF_019924925.1 Ctenopharyngodon idella
TATAGTTTCCTGGTCGTGACGTCACCGCCTCTGAGTCTCGCTACGCGATTGGTTAGATACATGAGTGCTTCAATGACGCAAACACGCAGAAGGTTCCCAATGCGTTATACGCAGCGTCGACAGTTCCCACGAAAGGGAATCAACTTTTTTCAGTGATTTCAGAACAAGTACAAAATAAGCAAAGAGAGGATCAGGTTGTCATGTTTTGTCTGTTCATATGGTTCTCTGTATTTAGTTACTTTGCTTGTCCCTGTTCATTTGTTACCTTGGTTATATTGAGTTTGTTTTGTTTTTTGTAAAGATAAATGCATATTGTTGATAGAGATCCTTACCTCACCTCTCCGTCACTGAACCAACACCCTGATGCAGGTAAAGTAATAATCAAAGAATGGTTGGCGAGTCAAAAACAGGAGCACCAAGCCACATTTTATGTTATCATGCTTTCAATAAAAATCTTCTCATCAGTAAATGAAAAACTGTCTAAATATCAAAATAAAATAAAATTATGTAAAATATCCACTTTAACCACTAGATGGTCACAATGATCCACCTATTGCAGGGGTGTCTAAACTCTGTCCTTGGAGGGCCACTGTTCTGCAGAGTTTAGCTCCAACTTGCCTCAACACACCTGACTGGAAGTTTCTTGTACGCACATTGGCTTCTTTTCCATCAACCGGTTAAAATTTGTTAACAACATGCATGCTGTGTAAATACGTTTTCAAACAACCATTCTGATTTTTGTTTTCGCTACGCTTTTTATCAAACAACACCAAATACTTAATGCACACTATACAGAAATTTTCAGTTACTGTTTGTAAACACAACATTCACATTTGGGCCCTCCTCATAGGCAGAACACCACCAGAAGCACATAATAAACAAGAATTATGTCATCATTAAAACAATTACAGTGCCTAGTAATCTGTCATGTTACAGATTGCAATCAGCAACAGCAGCATTAGTGAAATGTTTTGTGTCAAGACAGAACTAAAGACAGACTCACAGTACAGAACTATGAGACTACATGAATCGTCACGGTGCTCACACTACACAAGTTTTCTTGTCGTCTGCCGTCTTCTTGTCTAAGCAGGGCTCATACTACACAACACAATGCTGATAAGCTGCACAAACTACAAGATCTTTGGCCAAGCAACAACCCCAACCAACAACGAAAAAATGTTTTCTCACATGACTTCATGAGAGACATTAGAGAGCCGCTTATGCTCGCTGCCCACGTCATATGTACAGAAAAAAAATATTGGGCAGAAACACACACAGGCTGGCTGTCTAATGTCTATTCAGCAAAAACTGATGGTAAATCAAATATATCAATGTTAAGTGTAGAGCCAAGACCACTTATTTACATTTTAAAAATATATTTCTTGTTAGATTATTAGTATAAAACAATTATGATCAAATTGTCACCTTGCATTCATGTACATTAAGGTGCATATATCATTAGAGCAGTTTACCAAGTTGTTTCATCGTGAAAATATTAAACAGGTTTGAAAATATCGCAGCATCTGTGACTGCTGGAGACAGGCTCTGATCACGTTACTGACATGATCATATTTGATCATCAGAGCATCAGAGACCACAACGAGCACCGGTATGACACTGATCGGGGGTTTTGTTGCGGACCTTGGAAATCTGTCTGCGACAGCAAAATCCAGTGTTAGTCTGCCTTTAGCGGGGCTTCCTGAGCCTCAGACACAGAAGATAAGGTCTTGCACTCACATGCGCTGATATTGGCTGGAGCGAAACACCCACTGGCTAAAAGAGACTCAATGTTTACACTATTAGGGAAGTTAAACCCATTAATGGCATACTAATAGTAGACAATGAACAATAAACTGGGTTAAGAGAATGTATTTTAACATAAATTTTACAAACTTCACCTGTAAAGGTTAAAGTCCCCCTTCAGTCAATAATTGTATCTCTTCAAACTCATCTTTGATAATTACAATGACATATTTAAACACTTTTTTTTTCCTGGGACAATAATTTCCTCATGCCTTAAAACAGCTAAAATGTAACTCTACACCATTGCTTCATTTATTGTAAGTGGCATCATGAATATGCAAATTAGTCCCCACCTCCACTCCATCACACCAGCTCAGACTGCCTGATCCACTCGGTCAACTGTAGTAACAGATAGACAATGGCAAGTTGAAATATTACTTTAATTCAGCCATATACTTGAACCAGAAACTGAAAAGAAGAGGAAGAGTGAATTGTACAGGCAGGTCCAGTTCTGCGGGGGTTCTTGAGGGTGCTAAGCACACGCACACCAAAGCAAGAGCACCATCAGCTGATACTGTAATAATATAATATCATATTAATGAAACAGATTTGGTAAACACTCCAGTGTGTATTTGTGTTTGGAGAAGGTCAAATGTTTCTATTTACAACCACAGGAGTAGTTTGTGAGGTTAGGATCCAAGATTTGACTAAATATATATTTTTAATTAATATTTTCAAAAGTAAATATGCATATAATGTAGTTATTTTAATATTTTAGATTATTTTGTAAATAAATTAATAAATCAAATCAAACTTTGATTTCCCTCACCCAATCTTATTTGTGTAAGTAGTCATGTGACGAATCTGCATTTGGGCGGATAACAGCCTATGAGATATACTGCTTTTTTGTAGTGTGGCCGAATGGACATTTAGCTTTTTTTTTTTTTTTTACAACTGCAGTGAAATCTGTATCTAACTAAAATAAAGTCAGATGAAGATGCTGATGTCATGTTTGATGACTCTGGACCTGGACAATCTCATACAGGTGATCTTCAAGACGCTCTGTTGTAGCGGCTCTTGCATTCATGTCAGGAAGAGGACCATTACATCCAAATGTTATTCAATTTACACAGAACAAAACTTAAAGATTTTTAAATATAAACTGCTTAATTTGCCATTTTCAGTAAGATGTGTGATTTAACTTTAAGATGTGTGTTTAACTTTAAGATGTGTTTAACTTTAATCAAGCCCAACAGATATCTGTTTTAAAGCAGTGGGTATACAGTGCATTATTTTCAACGTGTTGAACAGGTGTAGTGAAAGTGATTTGTGTGCGATGTATCTGGTTGCCATGACAACCTCACTGCTGCTGCTCTATGTAATCAGTAAAACCACTTGAATGGTACAGAGTGTAAATTTGTTCACTATAGAAAAGCTACAATGTATTTAGACTTTATATAATCCAATCCTTTCTAGGATATATAATCAATTCAGAATCTGAATGAAAGTTGACACATAACGGCAATTAATATGATTAGCCTTTGGCTTGACTACATTATCAAACAGCTAATAATGTGTTGCTAATGTTACACAAACCATGTTCCCGTTCTTCATCTCAGAGTCTGACAGCTTTCTTCTGAAAATCAGCATCCTTAGAAATAAATAATGATAGGAAAAGCCCTGCACGTTGACGGGATTGGTTCATATTTGGTAGGAATTAGGGACGGTTCAAACACGTCTTTTGTTCACTGCAGTTTTAAGGAGAAACTGCTCAGCAATGGTGTTGACTGATGAATTTGCACATGGTTTGTCTTAAAGCATAAAAACATCACATGGACGTATAAAACAACATTAAAAACTTGATTTTCACCACAGGGGGTCCTTAATATTTATTTTAATCTGAACTAAACCATGCCAGCCTAGAAAGACACATCCAGATATTTGTCGAAAATGATTTATTTATTTTTTTTTAATTATTATTATTATTTATTATTTTATACATTATCTTTATTATTGTTCTTTATAGTTAGGGATTTTTTTTTTTTTTTTTTCACTTTAATCTGTTAAATTTGCTTTACTTTATTACATTTTTTACTGTGTATGGTTTCATCTTGTTTTTGTAATGTCATTCAATATTGACAATACTGTACATCATGATAAAAATTACAGTGATATGAAAAGGTAATACAGTCACCAGTTCATAACAGAGTTCATCTTCAGTATCAGAATCAATACATCAAATGATTCATCTTACTGAGGACAAAGACACGTGTGACTATCAAGAGACAATCTTACCACAGTATCTCCAGTTTACAGTGAGGATCCTCCAGTACAGCAGAGAGCAGATGAACTGAATCTCCTAGTTTATTCCCAGACAGATCCAGATCTCTCAGGTGTGAGGGGTTTGATCTCAGAGCTGAAGCCAGAGCAGCACAACCTTCATCTGTGACTCCACAATCCCTCAACCTGTAGAGAACAATGACACACTCTTCACTCTCTCAGTTCAGATCAACAGGTACAAGTCACAATTCTACACAGACCATTAAATATGTCTAATATATATGTCTTAAATATATTAACTTGTTGTTTGTTAATATTGTATGATCCACTGATGTTGTGGTGAAGGCTCAAAACAAAATCAACTTTTTTCAATGATTTCAGAACAAGTATAGAATAAGCAAAGAGAGGATCAGGTTGTCATGTTTTGTCTGTTCATATGGTTCTTTGTATTTGGTTTCTTCGGTCAAGAGCAAATTAGGGGTGCCAACTAGGCTTGCCATGATATATGCAAAACCAGTTATACCATATTATGATGGAAAATACTGGTAATTTTATACTGATTTAAAAGGTGAAACAATAAAAAAAAAAAATATTTGACAACAACAGTTCCTAACTAAAAATGCACTCATTACATCAACAGATGTTTGATTCTTCTACAACAGGGGTTTTAAGTAATCCATGTCTGATTAAGATTGAAGCTAAACTCTAAACCCTGATCTACTACATAAAATATTAGTAATGGTTGGTGGGTCAAAAACAGGAGCACCAAGCCACATTTTATATTATCATGCTTTTAGTAAAAATCTTCTCATCAGTAAATGAAAAACTGTCTAAATATCAAAATAAAATAAAAATATGTAAAATATACCTCTATTGCAGGGGTGTCTAAACTCTGTCCTTGGAGGGTCACTGTCCTGCAGAGTTTAGCTCCAACTTACCTCAACACACCTGACTGGAAGTTTCTTGTAAGTTTTCTAGTAAGATCTTGATTCGCTGCTTCAGGTGTGTTTTATTGGGGTTAAAGCTAAACTCTGCAAGATAGTTGCTGCATCCAATTCACCTGCTTATACTTTACCCAAAAATGATGCACTCTTTTTGTGAAGAAAAAGTTCATACTTTTGAGTGTGTAGCGAAAGAGTAGACAAGCTTTGGACGAACTATCACGCATCCTGCACTGTAAACTGGCCTGTCAATCATCTTGTCACAGTTAAACTCCTCCACGTTTTATTTAAATTTCTACCGTATTGAAGAGAAAAGAAGTAGCTTGTTGATGTGCCAGTCGTGGGTCTTTCATGCGGAGACTCTCTTCATGTGTTGTGTAATGATGCATTTAAAACCTCATGGCCTAACGGAGCCTTATAATAGTCCACATTGTTTTTGCAGATGAAATGTAACAGGGGTAACATTAAAAAAATATTTTTACCAGGTTAAATTTAGATTATTAGCCACCCAAACCCCTTTATCTAAACCATATTTAACCATCGGTCGCACACATACTCATACTTTAAGTTTCAGAGTTGGGCATGTCATAAACTTTAAACGTGGCGGAGTGGAGAACGATTGCTGCTGTGACTGCTATTCTTCACCTTGTCTTGTTTTTAATGTATTAACATATATGAAAGGCCATTTTAAGCATTGTTGGTTTTATACAGTGAAAACAGCATGTATTTGACTGAAATTCTAGAACTGTTGACTATCCAGATCTATATAGTGTGGTAAAACTAGAGTAGGATGTATGGTTGACAACTACTAACATTTTAGTCATTATCTGTGGCAATCTTATCTTGTAAACCATTTGGCTTTTGTTCTGAATGTGTTGTACTGCTAATGTTTGCAAGTGAATCTATGAATTTCTGGGACTGGTAAATGACCCAGCCCATCACTCAAACACTCCATTAGTGAGGAAAAAAAACTGTGATTTATGATAAATTTGTATAATGACATGGGTATTACACTGGTATTACTACGTAAACATGAAGTATGAGGACATTTCATGAGTCCTCATATTTAAAATAGCTTTTAAAAACATACTAAACAATGTTTTATTAAAAATGTAAAAGTGCATGATTTTGTGCAAATTTAAGTTGTAATATTATGTTTATCTTGTATAAATATATCTGAATTATCCTATATATAATGTGTTCTGTTGAATTAATTAACCTTCTAGCAAAGCGCTTCAGTTTACGGGTGTTCATCTCTTCAGCTTCAGCGCGAGCAGCTCAAACAGCAATGATCTAAATGAGACTATTTGTGAAAAATATCGATATTTGGAAAAAACCATTTGTTATTGTTTGTGATCCTTTTTTTATTACCTCCAACTGTGTTTTGTCCCTTAAAAACATTTCTACAGTAGTGCCCACGAGAATAAGGTGGATATCTTGTACATGTTCATCGCCATAAACCAGAGAAAGTGTTACCAAAAAATCTATTACCTAACAAAAATATAAATAAAATAACATAAAATACCTAAATGTAAACAAGTCATTTGACAACATTATTTAGACAATAAAGAAACAAAATGCATGTGCCATGGTGGAATAAATAATTGGAAATAAGGAAATGATTTTAATCAAACCATACGTTGATGAAAATAATACGAGAACAGTACAAGTGCTAGTTATAAAAAATAATGCATTAATGTTTTTGAAAAAAAAAAATGAAACATTTTTAATATTACAGTAATAGTAAACATCTTTAATGACTGTAATATCATCATTGCTGTTTGAGCTGCGCACGCTGAAGCTGAAGAGAATGAATACCATAAACTGAAGCTAGAAGGTTCATTAACTCAAAGGAACACATCCTATATAAGATAATTCAGATATTTATACAAAATAAAAATAATATTACAACTATTTGCACAAAATCACGCACAGATGAACTTGAACTACGTAGTCAGAATAATGCTGTTGTGGATACATTCTTCCCGTAACAACACTCCGAAACATCAACTAAACCCAAAGAATTCACGTTTTATTACAATAGTGTATACAATTATAATGTTATGAATAAGACAGCCCCAATCATAGTTATTAATGTTGTGCGTTGCTGTTTGAGAGCAAGATGATCATCAGTACAATAAAGCTCTGCAGGTTATTTACCTCAACAAAACGCATCCTATATGAGATTAATCAGATATTTATAGGCTACTACATAAATGTAATATTACGATTTTTATTTGCACAAAATGACGCGAATGCACAAGTGAAGCTTGAACTAAGTTGTGTGCTAATCAGAATGTTTAACTCCAGTAGACACGAACTTCCCACAACAACGCGCTGAAACAACGTTGTTTCAGCGCGTTGTTGTGGGAAGTGCGTGTCTACTGGAGTTAAACATTCTGAATTCACAACGTTTTATTACAATAGTGGTCTCATTATATTGTTATGTAAATGACAGTCCCAGTAGTTATTAATGTTGCGCATTGCTGTTTGGCTGCCAGTGGTGTGGTCCCTTGTGATTGAAGCCAACAATTCTGCCGATCTAACTCCTTTGGGATTGAATAAAATTGTAGTTCGGGGTTTCTCTGACGACTGTTATTACAGCTAACAGCACCACATATCCCAGGCATATTGTAACCTTGTTGTGAACTTTCTAGGAGTGTTTCGTTGATCTTCCTCTTGTAGTTGAGGCTGCTGTGACTATAGACTGAAACAGGTCACGCAGCTGTGACCGGACACAAAAATGGAGGCAATAAAACGTCACATGAAACCCATGGATAGATTGAGCTGGAAAGAGACTGACGATCTGAGCAGACCGCTCTTAATGTTTTGATGGTGTCTGGGAGGCTCAGTGTTTACACTATTGGGGAAGTTAAACCCAAAATGGCGTACTAATAGTAGAAAATGAACAACTAACTTAAGCCTTGTCTGTGAAACCGGGGGACAATCTTCATTTTTAAAGATTAAAGTCCTCCTGCAGTCAATAATTTTATCCCCTAAAACTCATTGACAGGGGGTGCTGCAGCACCCTCAGCAACCCTAGTTCCCGCAGCCATGTTTACATCCAAATGTTACTCAATAGACCTTTATCACAGCAGTGGAATTGATCACTGGAAGTGCTTGTCGAAGCAGTGTATCGATTCTTCCAGTTATGTACATATTTTCATTGTGCTGTAATCGCCTAGTTGAATAAACTCCTCTTAAAATGAGCAACTGCAGGATGATTTCAAAATCCAGACATTTCCAGAGACAGGAGAAGAGATATTCTGATGATTAATGTGTACAGAATTTTCCAAACTCAACAGAATTTGTAGTTTTAATCAACATAAGCTGATCTGAGAAAGCCGTGGCCTGTAAACATCTGTGATTATTTCACCACACGGTGTCAGAGCTCGTCTAAATAGTGACCGCGACGCTGCAGTGTGTGAGACCTGATGAATAAGATCAGAATCAACATATTTTATTTATTCATTTTTAAAAACATGGTTATTGTAGTTAAACCATGGTAACCACAAATTAACCATGGTTTTGCTAACCATATTTTAATTATGGTATTTGTAGTAAAACTGGTAATACAAAGGGCAATCAATCTGTGAAAAAACATGGTTACTACACTTTTACTATAATAAAGCCATGGTTATTTCTATAAGGGTGTTTATCAGTCAAATTCATTTAACTCAACAGGTGAAATATGATTAGTAAGAGAAAAACTGTTAATGTGAAGACGAGCACTGGACTGCAGCAGGTTAGTTGGGAAATAAATGTATTTATTATTCAGAATGCACATTTGGAAGGGAAAATTTCAGCAGGTACTTCAACTTTATATATAGAAAGACGGTGCACTTGTATTATTATGAATTGGAGAAAGTGCAACGCGAAATAAGTCCCGCCATCTAAATAAGAGCCTATCGCCAAATGGTAAAGTCATTGCGTCACTACAGCAGCCGTTAGAAGCTCCGGTTCCTATAGAAACAGTCAGATGCGCGCTTCCTATCCACCTTATTCCTACGCCCCATGACTTTGCCTGAATTATGGGTGTAACTTTTTAAACAATTAGTGAAAGGCTCACTCTATAAACACAATGTTTTTTTTTTTTTTTTTTTTTTTTAACTGGGTATAATGAGATGACATTATTCTACTCATTATTCAACCATTGAACATTAAAAGGGCATTTAAAAGTGTAAAAGCATCAACAAGGTACTTTCAACAGACCATGAATAACCCTTTTTTTGAAATTTGAAATAATTTGTTTCAGTCTTTTTAAATGGAAAATTTAATTCAAAACGCAGTAGGCTCGTCAGGAATGGATAGAGGTGGATAGAGAGGCACACTTAGGACTGCGCATGTGCATTAGCTTGATCCAGCCTGAAAAATGCAGTTTTTGCATCAAACTTTAAATCCCGACTGTTTTGCACGCTTCCCATAATGTTTATTGTGTCAGTAGGCAGACAGTAGGCAGCTGTTCCAACACTTTCGACCACATGAGCGTTTACACCACGAACACAATCCCATCTAATGCGTTTTCGAATATCTGGTTGCCATGACAACCTCACGTCTGTAATCAGTAAAACCACTTGAATGGTACATGGAGTGTGAATTTGCAAGTTTATTATAAAAAAGCTAAAATGTATTTAAAAGTGTGACTGACCAAATCAGCTGGCTTGGTTAATATCAGAATTTGAATGAAAGTCGACACATAACCGAAATTGATATGATTAGCCTTTAGCTTGACTACGTTATCAAACAGCTAATAATGTGTTGCTAATGTTACACAAAACCAAGTTCATGTTCTTCATCTCAGAGTCAGACAGCTTCCTTCTAAAAAACAGCATCCTTAGAAATAATGATAGGAAAAGCCCTGCGCTGCACAAACTTTATACATTTCTATATACATATATTTATGGTTTCAACCTGTTTTTGTAATGTCATTCAATAATGTGACAATACTGTATATCATGATAAAAATAACAGTGATATGAAGAAGTAATACTGTCACTAGTTCATACCAGAGTTCATCTTCAGAATCATTTATTTGCGCTGAAATATACTGTTTACTGAAAATATATTTTAAAAGCTGATTTCCTAAATAATACACTGAAAAAAAACTTTCCTTACTCAGTATTTTTGTTTTCCAGTACAAATATTTAAAATTATTACATTTTTCATTATACAATTCCTCAAATCCGCTGTCCTGCAGAGTTTAGCTCCAACTCTAATCAAAGACACCTGAACAAGCTAATCCAGGTCTTCAGAGTTACAGGAAGGAGAGTTTGATCAGGGTTTGAGCTAAACTCTACAGGGCAGCGGCCCTCCAGTGCCGGATTTCAGAAACCCTGATTTAGTCTTACAGAAGACAAAAACATGTCTGACTATGTGAGAGATGATCTTACCAGAGTTTCTCCAGTTTACAGTCAGGATCTTCCAGTACAACAGAAAGAAGCTTCACACCCGAATCTCGTAGTTTTTTCTTATTCAGATCCAGTTCTCTCAGCTGTGAGGGGTTTGATCTCAGAACTGAAGTCAGAGCAGCACAATCTTTCTCTGTGACTCCACAATCACTCAGACTTTAGAGAGATGAAAATCATACTTGTTAAACACTATGAACTGAAAACAAAAAGCAATAGAAAATAGAGAAAAATTAGACAATTTGGGACAAATGGGACATGGTGTGGACTCAGAAAAACAAACTCTCAGAGTGCAAAAGATCAAAAGCTGTTCAGTTCAAGATTCTGCACAGGCTGAACAGACACAACATTTACAACATAAAATTATCCCAACTAACTCCACGCTTTACTCTAAATGTAAGACCATGAAATTGCATGCTTGGGCTAGACTTGGAGTTGGATTCATTATCATTAATTCTTGGATTAATGCCTTGCAGTTGAATA
Organism: Ctenopharyngodon idella; assembly: GCF_019924925.1. NCBI lineage: Eukaryota > Metazoa > Chordata > Actinopteri > Cypriniformes > Xenocyprididae > Ctenopharyngodon > Ctenopharyngodon idella. Next base: position 5,637,204 of record NC_067242.1, read on the forward strand.
ACTAATAAACATACAAATATTTGATTTTTTTCCCATTGCTGCCAGGAAAACTACTATATAGTTCTGGATCAGGGGATCTCTTTGTCTAGCATAAAATTAAGACAAATTATTCCCATGACATGAATTTTACAACCATCAACCGATATCTCAACCATGATAGCTTCTTTTTTTTTTTTTTTTTATAATATTTTGTGCTTTATTATGTCATATTACACATGATGTATTATACATATTAGGATATCATATTTCCTATAGATTTTGCCCTTTGCCTTTTATATTTCAGTCTTTGGCTCTGTCTAGTTTTTCCCTGTATTATAAGAGCTGGGCTTTGTTTGTGGGTTTAAAATGTAATTGTTAAAATGTTGATAAACAACCTTAGTTAAGTAGTCAAGTTTTATTGTCAAATTTGCAACAATAGCTTTGCAAATTTGACAATTTGCAAAGACATTGGCTTTAACGTTGACCAAATCCATATCAATGGTTTAAATACTAATTCATTTCTAACATTAAACTTGTTTGTTTCAAACTAATCCTCATGTTGAATATATTGTCTTTAATAGGAGTTTGAGTATAGCTTGTATTGTTTCTCAATCACATCTCCTCATCATTTAAGAAATACATTTCAGAAAAACAATAAAAACAATCAGGGTACATTTATATTGTTGTAATCAAAACTGTGTTTCAAGCATGCTGCCATATTGCTCCAATAACTGATACAATAAATGTTTGTTTGTTTTTAAGATTTATGAGCTTTTGATTTTCTTTTGTTTTAACAGTGAAGTGATTGTTCTCACTGATACTTACTGAACTTTAATCACAGGCAGCAGCTTCTGAAGAACCGTCAGTTTTTCAGCTTTATTGTTTTCTCCAACAAATTTATTAATATCAAACTCATCCAGCTTCTTCTCTGATGTCAGCAACACAAAAACTACAGCTGACCACTGAGATGAAGAGAGTCTGGCTTCACTTATTGTTCCAGATTGCAGATACTGTTGTATTTCCTCCACTAGTGAATGATCACCCAGTTCATTCAGACAGTGGAACAGATTGATGGATTTCTCTGGAGAGTCAATGGTCCTGATCTTCTCCTTGATGTACTCAACTGTTTTCTCATTTCTGTCAGATCTGCTTCTTCTCAGTGTCATTAGTCCCTGTAGGAGAATCTGAAGAGAATCCACTGACAGACCCAGAAGGAACCGCAGGAAAAGGTCTAGATGTCCATTTTTACTATGTAGAGCCTCATTCACAGCTCTCTGATGGAGCTCAGAAAATAAAACATGTTTTGATGAATTGTGTTGAAACCGGTCCTTAAACATAGACAACAAACCTGGTTTGGTGACTGAGTCAAACACATTTCTGTTGTTGTTTGTGAAGCAGAGGTGCACATATAAAGCTGCTAGATGTTCCTGAACGCTCAGATGAACAAAGCAGAAGACTTTCCCCTGATACAAGCCTGACTCCTCTCTGAAGATCTGAGTGCACAATCCAGAGTACACTGATGCTTCTGTCACATCAATGCCACACTCTCTCAGGTCTCCCTCATAGAAGATCACATTGCCTTTCACAAGCTGCTGAAAAGCCACTTTCCCCAGCTTGAGGATCATGTCTTCATCTGTCAGGTTCTTCTCATAGTCCTTCTCATGTTTAATGTCGGTCTGAAGGATCAGGAAGTGTGTGTACATTTGAGTGAGAGTCTTGGGAATCTCTCCACTCTCTGCTTCACTCAACATCTTCTCTAGAACAGTGGCTGAGATCCAGCAGAACACTGGGATGTGGCACATGATGTAGAGGCTCCTTGATGACTTCAGGTGTGAGATGATTTTATTGGCCAGACTCTGATCACTGATTCTCTTCCTGAAGTATTCCTCCTTCTGTGGCTCATTGAAGCCTCGTACCTCTGTCACTCGATGGACACACTCAGAGGGGACGAGTTCAGCTGCTGCTGGTCTGGAGGTGATCCAGATGAGAGCAGAGGGAAGCAGTTTCCCCGCAATGAGGTTCATCAGCAGCACGTCCACTGATTTCTTTTTGTTTGCATCTCGTAGAGTCTCATTCCTTTGAAAATGTAAGTTAAAACGACACTCATCCAGACCATCAAAGATAAACAACACTTTATATTTGTCACTGGATATTTCCATTTTTTTTGTTTCAGGGAAAAAGACATGAAGAAGATCTGAAAGACTGAGTGTGTTGTCCTTCATCAAATTGAGCTCCCTGAAAGGAAGTGGAAATATGAGCTGGACGTCCTGATTCACTTTCCCTTCAGCCCAGTCTAGGATGAACTTCTGCACAGAGACTGTTTTTCCAATGCCAGCGACTCCCTTTGTCAGCACAGTTCTGATGGGTTTGTCTTGTCCAGGTAAAGGTCTGAAGATGTCATTGCATTTGATCGGTGTGTCCTCTGTTGCTGCTCTCCTGGATTGTGTCTCAATCTGTCTCACCTCATGCTCATTACTGATCTCTCCACTGTCACCCTCTGTGATGTAGAGCTCTGTGTAGATCTCATTCAGGAGTGTTGGGTTTCCCTGCTTTGCTATTCCTTCATACAGATGCTCAAACTTCTTCATCAGATTTGATCTAAACTTGAGTCCTTCATGGCTGTAAAATTAAAATACCATGGTTTCGCGAGTTAAATATAGAGATAGCTATATAGAGTAAAATGTCTTATTTGTTCTCTGTATCATGACCAATAATATATCATAAGGTTTATGAAATGTGTATTATCTCAACAAAATAATCTCACAATTTACTTGACACATATACCTGCTTTCATCAAAGTCCTGTAGTTGATTCATAGACTGGTCATTCTTCTCACAGACGGGTTTTGTTACGGCTGATCTTTGTGGCAGGATTGACCTTAAACATCATGAAGAGAATCAAGAATCCGACACTCTGATATTGGTGCTGGTACCCAACAAAAAAACTGTAGTCCTTTTAAGCTGGGTGTTTAAAATAATATAGGCTAAACGTCTCTTTCAATGAAATGCTGTATCTGAGTCCAAGCCATGAATTTGAACTAGGCACACTCATAGATGTGTCTCTCTTGCATCAGATGAAGACAACAATGTCTTGTATGAATATCATAAATAAAAAATACAAAAACACCATAATATTAAAATGCCAATCATGTCTTTTAGAAATGTTTTACCTGAGATCAGTCTGTGTATCGTCATTCTTAAAATATATTGGATGACCCATAGACCCGTCACTCCTCATAGACACACAGCTGGGCTCTGGCTCTGATCTCTCCTGCTGAACTGAACTATAACAGAACAGATTTAATCATTTTTGATGATAATCATCATAATGTAAGATCTTAAAAACGTTTTTAATGAAAAGCACTTGAGGAGGGTTTAGACACTGTTTTCAAGAAATTTGAAACAGACATCTTTTATTATATAAAAGGTTATTTAATGTGTTTATTCAAAGTACCTGAATCCTGGAGAAAAATCTTCATCTCTGGATGTTTGTGTGTCATCCATAATGAAGCTGAACAGTCAAAACAGTCCACTGACTCTGGATGGAAATCATGAAAAAAAAAAAAAAAAAAAAAATTAATTACACAATTAAACATTGTTAAACATCTTTATTAATGGTTTCAGAGAAAATATTAATGTGTAAGTCACCTGTAAAGGGAGATGTGAACAATCACCTTCATCAAAATCTACACAGCCACCCGATTCACAAACTCCTCCATCTCTTCCATCACGCTTCACATAAATTCCTGTCTAAGGTTTTATAAAAGTTGTAATAATAATTTAAAGTTTAAGGAATCGACAGTCTGTTTAAAATGGCGAAACATCAGCTTTCTTTTACTTTCACTTTTATCTGTGATCACGCGAGAGCGGCACGTGATTAAACTGCTTGAGTTCAATCAGTTTAGTGTGCTGATAAACTCCAAACAAACATGTTTATATGACACGGATAATGCATTTAGGAGCCATAACAGATTATTCGTTCTTGTTTTAGCCGGTAGAGGGCGGTGTGCTCTGTGTAGTGAAAGCGGGTGATCGAGACAGGTCACCTGTCTGTTTATGTCACGTTCATCAGCATATTATTCCACATCTCACCTAAACAGAATCTATCTAGTCCTGCTTCCCTTGTTATTAAATCTGTTACTCAGAACCACTCATTCCTCCTCCTCTTCACATCCACTAATTAACTATAACTTTAGCTGACATCACAAGATTGACCATGAGGTTCCTCACCTTTCCTTACTTGTTTAGTTCCAGTCTTCTCCAAAAACTAGACCTACACATTTTTGGGGGGTACAGCTTCAAATAGGACCTACATGTTCCCCCAAACTCTGATAGCAGTATAAAGAATTATCTCTAAGTCTAAAACTATTGCCGGTCCATGTATGTAACAAGTCTATTATTTAATTTATTTAAAAATGAATAAATGTAGGCTAAATGCAAATTATCATAAATAGTTAAATATGGTAATAAAATAAATAAATATTAACAAAAACAATTTAAACATTATTATACATCGTTTCATGTTAATGATAATAATAATAGCAACAATTATTATTATATTTTAATAAATATAAATAGCTGCATATAATTATAAAAGTGAATTAAATCGTTTTTATAGCTTTGGGGTTGCTGAATTTAAAAGTGTCCAGACGCCAATGCACAAAAGGGGTTTGGGGGTTTAAAACATGTTTGCATTTTTTTTTTTTTTTTTTTTTTTTTTTACAAAAAAATCACATATTCATTAGGCTGCATTCATTTCAATCTTCATTTCGGAGTATTATTAATGATCACATGGTACCTGTTACTTTTTACAGCGCCAATCACAGTCGTCTGTGATTATTGGTCTAGATACTTATTTAATCATTATAGTGAGAAAGTTCCGAGAGTTTCCATTTGTACGACAGCTTCTGAATCCATATAATTAATAGATTTAATCGGTTATAGTTTAAAGCGCGCATACATTTCCAAAAAGATAAAAAAGTCCCGAATATAGCATAAATGGAGCATTCGGGTTTTGAGCCGATGAGCGCCCTCTGGTGGAACACAAGGATTGTTTGCGTAACAGGAAACAGTTCTGATGTATTTTTCTACTTCCGTGATGTAATGAAGAACAGGATACAAATAGTAAAAAAGATGATGTCTGTGAGCTTGATGTAATGACAAAACATGATTTCACATTATTTTTATTTTTCTCGGCCGTCGCCAGCGCTACATTTAGCGACGAACAAGAATTCTGTGAGAGTGAAAGTTGTAATGAAAGAGATTTTGATAAGAGTCACTTTTATAGCAATGTGAAATACTGTGGAGAAATACCACTGACATTATCACATAAACTTATAGGTAAGATTCAGATGTCAATATGCTATTTTACACGTTGACTGTGATTTAATCATGTTCTGTGTGTTTTACAGACGCTCTCCCTCTTGATGAGGTTGAAGGTCATTTTATTCGTACTGAGAAGGGATGTGTGTTTTCAGAGTCTCAGCCCACCCCTCTGAAAGAGCCCCTGACACTGGCTGCTGTGTCACAGGTGAATAAACCCATCCAATCATCATCATTTACAGAAAACCTGAGCTTCACTGCAGTAAAACCTGGGGATATTGTTGCAGTAACTGTGTTTATGTAATTTAAAAATACAATGGAGCAGGAGTAAAACCTAAACTACCACCAGTCAAAAGTGTGATCACATCCACCCATTCTTTATCATTTTTCTTGTCCACATTTTAAAATACCAGTAAAGTCATCATCATCATCATCATCATCATCATTCTGAACTTATTCAGGCCATTGTGCTCATACTTAGGTCAAACTGAATGTAATGTTTCAGACACTTATTTACATGTTCATTGAACAAGATTCACTTTCACAGGTTATTAATTTTTGAAACTTATTAATAGATGGTTCACAGGTTTCCACTTTACATTAAGGTTCACTTTCACAGGTTATTAATGTTTATAACTCATTAATAAATGGTTCACAGGTTTCTACTTTACATTAAGGTTCACTTTCACAGGTTATTAATGTTTATAACTTATTAATAAATGGTTCACATGTGGTTCACTTTACATTAAGGTTCACTTTCACAGGTTATTAATGTTTATAACTCATTAATAAATGGTTCACAGGTTTCCACTTTACATTAAGGTTCACTTTCACAGGTTATTAATGTTCATAACTCATTAATAAATGGTTCACAGGTTTCCACTTTACATTAAGGTTCACTTTCACAGGTTATTAATGTTTATAACTCATTCATAAATGGTTCACAGGTTTCCACTTTACATTAAGGTTCACTTTCACAGGTTATTAATGTTTATAACTCATTCATAAATGGTTCACAGGTTTCCACTTTACATTAAGGTTCACTTTCACAGGTTATTAATGTTTATAACTCGTTAATAAATGGTTCACAGGTTTCCACTTTACATTAAGTTTCACTTTCACAGGTTATTAAAGTTTATAACTCGTTAATAAATGGTTCACAGGTTTTCACTTTACATTAAGGTTCACTTTCACAGGTTATTAATGTTTATAACTCATGAATAAATGTTTCACAAGTGTCCACCCTACATTAAGGTTTACAGGTAACTAATACTGGAATTAAATTTTTCATTATTAATATCTAATCAAGTTATGGTTATTATCTTTGGTTTTATTTTCAAAATAAAGTTGGAATTTCATCTTTAAAAAACAAGAAATCAGTTTTTATACACTGCTGTGGATAGGCATCATGACCTTTTTGGAGAGTATCATGGGTAAGACAGAAACTTCTGGTAAGCAACATAGTAAGAAAAGTGGCAGTCATGAGATATTAATAAGAAAAGCACAAATACAACACCCTTCAGTCTAATTATGATAGTCAATTTTTGCTGCATCATGAAATAAACCAGAAATCTGGTTTTGAGTTAAGTGTTAATAAATACATTTATTAAGCATTTATAACATGTGAGTTAAAAACGGCTCACTATTTGGCAGGTATTGCATTAAAGTTGCCCTTTTTATTCATGCAGTTATAACTGCATTATTAATGATTTATAATACATTTGTAAATGACTTATTACTCATTAACAAACACCTTTATAAACCCTTTACAAAGGGAACCTTAATGTAAAGTGTTACCCTATAGTTTTTTTAAAGTACTTTAATATGGACTGAAGTTGAAAGGTCCTCTGAAAGTATTTACTTTTTTTACTTTCTTGATTTTACTTGATTTACACATTTACTTGCTTAGCACTCAAGTATATTCCTTTAAAGTTTTTTTTTTTTTTTCTGTAATAAGCACTTAATTTTAGGGTGTCCGAGTTAGTGTAATTATACATGTAAGTAAAAATAATTAACATGTACTTACTATAGGTTTAGGGTAGGATTAGGGTTTAGTTTAGTTTTTTTTTTTATTATTATTATTTAAAAAGTTATAATTATGGTGTTATTATGACCAATTTATAGTTATCACTCTAATAACTACATGTACCGTGTAACAAGGACACTGTAAAATAGTGTTGCCACACTCTTTTTAAAAGTATGCTGTTTTGTCCAATAAAATATATCATTAGCATGTAGCTAATAAAATAGTTAATATGTTTATTATTTGTATTATTAATAATTATTTCAATTATTATAAATAGTTGAATAAGTTAAAAAATAAATAACAAAAAAATAATAATATGAGTTGTTACATGTTAATCATTATTATTATATTTCAGTAAATATAAATATATCTAAATATAATCCATTTAGAAGATCCAAAACCATCTAGTGTCATAACAGCAGACCAGGTGAAAGCACAGGACATTATGAGCTGCCTGTGTTACGACCCGCTCCTTCCAAGCCGTAACATAAAAGAGGGATTAGACAACGAAATCAAAGTCAAGAAAAAATTTATTAAATTCAACAAATTATACAATCAATAATAATAAACAGAAAAATATGGCTATACCACAAGCAAAAAGATAACAACAAAGATATTAAAGCTACATGTATAAGATAAACACAAAAATGAGTCACTCCCGAGAAATGTCCTCCGAGAGTTTCCATCATCCAATAAGACACAACCATTTTTATATTCTTAATTAATTATCAATTAGGCCTAATGTGTTGGAATCAGAGGTGGGTAGTGACGAAGTACATTTACTTCGTTACATTTACTTGAGTATTTTTTTGGAAAATTTGTACTTTTTAGAGTAGATTTAAATGTGGGCACTTTTACTTTAACTTGAGTACATTTCTAATGAAAAATCTGTACTTTTACTTTGCTACGTTGGGCGACGTTCCTCTCGTATTTTAATGCAATACTGTACCTGAAAGAAATGCACGGGATGGATCCATTTAGGGCTTTTTTCTTTTTCGCTTCTCATCGCCAGACAGCAGTTGCATTTTCCCGGGCATAGTTGTCACAAGTTTTCAGTCAGCAGCAAACACGAGGTGGGGCGTGGCGCGCATGGGTGCGGGAATGAATGGCGTGTCGAGGAGGGAGGGCATCTGAACTCGACAAAGCCGACCTAATATAGTATTTTTTTTTTTTTTTTTTCAGCAGCCTAAATATATTTGTTTGACATGGAAGCTGTGCGCAAACAGGAATATATGTTCATTTATTAAAAATAAAAAAAAATAAAATAAAAAAAAAGCAGAAAAAAAGGGCACTTTCTCTCGAGGAAGAAAAAGGGCAGGGGCTCAAGCCCCTTTTATGTCTATGTGTGCACGTGCCTGATTGTAAACAATAACAGTTATAACTTATAGTTAGTTATTTAATAGTTAGTGTTTATTATTTTTTTCAATTTTTATAGTTACATATGTTAATAAATAAATGCTGAAAGTAAAGTAATATGTTAATAAATTAACTGAATAATAATATTCAGTTTTATTATTGGTATTAATAATTATTTCAATTATTATAAATAGTTGAATACGCTAATAAATAAAATAATTTGAGTCGTTACATGTTTATTATTATTATTTCAATAAATATAGATACGTGTAAATATAATCCACTTAGAAGATCGAAAACTATCTTCTAAAATCATGGAGTGGACCTTCGAAGTCTAGTCTCATCATTGCAGACCAGGTGAAAGGCACAGGACATTATGAGCTACCTGGTCGTTCTATTTTATTTAACTAAATAAATTTAACAAAATATATGTCCAAATAAAAAAAAAAAAGACTAAAATAAATGGAGAATACACAGGAGGCCACTAAGAAGATCTAGCTGCATTAATGACAAGTGTTCACAAGGAGGCGCTATAAACTATGAATTAAACACAACACCAGAGTCTCCTATGACAGAACCAATGGAACTACTAGAATATAGAAATATGTGAGTCTTACTAGCTTTAGGCCTCTATAGTGGAGAGCAGATCATGGAGCTGCTAGTGTCACTGTGTCACATTCAGTGATCACAGGCTGATGTTTTCAGTGTTCTCACATATCAACAACACTGACAATCACCAAAAAGATCCTAACAATCACACAGCAATGAGCAAAAAACTAACAAAAAACAGTAAAATAATGAGATTTAAGGATACAATTTAATAGGTCATCATCATATAAAACAATAAAAAAATGAATTTTTGATGAAATCATCTGTCACTCTTTGCTGGTAACAGATTCATTTAAAATACTTCTGTCACTCTTCTGTGAACACACTCTTGTAAATATATAAACTCTCTAAACTCTGTCATTTTTTCCTAAATAATAAATTACTTATATACACTGTCTATACAGTTGAGCTCAAAAGTTTACATACCCCTTGCAGAATCTAGAAAAATGTGAATCATTTTAACAAAATAAGGAGGATCATAAAAATTGCATGTTATTTTTTATTTAGTACTGTCCTTAATAAACTATTTCACATAACAGTTGTTTACATAAAGTCCACAAGACAAAAAAAATGCTGAATTTATAAAAATGACCCCATTCAAAAGTTTACATACCCTTGATTCTTAATACTGTGTGTGGTTACCTGGATGATCCATGACTGTTTTTTTGTTGTGTGATGGTTGTTCATGAGTCCCTTGTTTGTTCTGAGCAGTTAAACTGAGCTCTGTTCTTCAGAAAAAATCTCCAGGTCCTGCAGATTCTTCAGTTTTCCAGCATCTTCTGCATATTTGAACCCTTTCCAGCAGTGACTGTATGATTTTGATATCCATCTTTTCACACTGAGGACAACTGAGGGACTCAAACACAAGTATTAAAAGAGGTTCAAACATTCACTGATGCTCCAGAAGGAAACACGACACATTAAGAGTCGGGGATGTAAACTTTTGAATTGGACGAACAGAATAAATTGTACTTTTTTTGTCTTCTGGGAAACATGTTAGTATTAAGAATCAAGGGTCAACCCAGTCTCCTGCTACTGCGTATCTATACTACGAGTTTGCATTTTCATTCGGCGTAGTATTTACACGCCAAAGTCACATTTGGCGTATATATGGTACGCAAAACCCTCCCGTTAAACTTCCATTGATAGAAAATGCGTATGTACTGCACACAGAAATGTATTATAGTCAACGTCATCATCATCGTCCCGCCCCTTCAATCGAACGAAGATTCACGATTTCATCTCGTGCAGGTGCCGAAGCAGCATATGCAGAAATATTGATTTAGAATACTTATTTAGAATATTTTTTTTTTTTTTTTTACAGAAACTTATTGTAGGCTATATAACTTACTCATCATCTCTAGTGGGGACGAATGTTGCTACTACATAATACAGTTTAATTCTAAACAATCCCCGACGGGGAAAGAAAAATGCTTGCAGAAGCATCATTAATTCAATGTGAATTAGTTATATGTCTGCTTTATTTAATCTGCTCTCTGCTTTTCTTTCTTTTTTTGCTTGTTTAATGTTACACGAATTTTTGTTTCTTTGTTTGTGATTGTATTTGTAATAGTAAAAGTATTAATAATAAATAAAAAAATAAATTAAAAAAGTGTATTGCCCTGATTTTTAGTCCTTCGCTGTTTCAGGAACCACCCACTCCCGCTTGGAAACCAATCAAATGTTTAAACTTTTTTTAGCGCCATCATCAATATCCCGCCCCCTCATCGTGCGACCTCGTGCATCATCATCAAAGTCGTCAATCATCAGAATACCCAAGTAAGTAATTAGCAAAAACATATATATATATATATATATATATATTAGCAAAAAAGTATCAGTTCTTGATAACTCAAATTATTGTAAATACAATAATTCAAACTTTATTTTCTTAAGTGAGCATGCACATGTCGGCCTACAGTTGTCAGGCGGTTAATATCAGTTTAAAATCATTTCTCATTAAATGTTTTAGGGATAAAATTTAGTGAGGGTCAACTGTGCGCATCATGTTTTTTGGTTACGTTATGATGAGATCACACTACTTTATGTCCATGCAGGCATTACGTGTAGATCACAGATGTGTGGATTAACAACCCTGCACAATCACATACTTTTTAGGGTGTTTATCTTGGCCATCCCTGAAATACTTTTCATGATAATGAAAATAAATTAGTCTGTATTATTCTTTAATAAGTATGTCGTTTTTGAGAGGTAGACTTTTAAGGTTTTTAAAAGAAGTTTCTTCTGCTAACCAAGGCTGCGTTTATTTAATTAAAAATACAGTAAAAAGAGTAATATTGTGAAATATTATTACAATTTAAAATAACGGTTTTCTATTTGAATATATTTTACAAAGTAATTTATACTTTGTGATCAAAGCTGAATTTTTTTAGCATCATTACTCCAGTCTTCAGTGTCACATGATCCTTCAGAAATCATTCTGATATGATGATTTGATGCTCAAGAAACATTTATTGTGTACTATTGGGCAAAATATTTGTATACAATATTTTTTTCTCAGGATTCTTTGATAATTAGAAAGTTCAAAAGAACAACATTTATTTGAAATATAATCTTTTGTAACATTCTAAATGTCTTTACTGTCACTTGATCGATTTAATGCATCCTTGCTGAATAAAAGTATTAATTTCTTTCATTTCTTTTCAAAAAATAAAAATTGTTACTGACCCCAAACTTTTGAACGGTAGTGTATAATTTTACAAAAGCTTTGTATTTCAGATAAATGCTGTTCTTTTGAACTTTCTATTCATCAAGGAATCCTGAAAAAAAAGTACACAACTGTTTTCAGCATTGATAATAATCATAAATGTTTCTTGAGCAGCAAATCAGCATATTAGAATGATTTCTGAAGGATCATGTGACTCTGAAGACTGGAGTAATGATGCTGAAAATTCAGCTTTGATCACAAGAATAAATTACTTTGTAAAATATATTCAAATAGAAAACAGATATTTTAAATTGCAATAATATTTCACAATATTACTGTTTTTACTGTATTTTTAATTATATAACAGCCTTGGTGAGCAGACGAAACTTCTTTTAAAAACAGTAAAAATCTTACCGTTTCCAAACTTTTGAATGATGGTGTGTGTGTGTGTGTGTGTGTATATATATATATATACTCTCAAAAACTATATACTTATCAAAGATTAATTTATCTTTAAGTTTTGTATGTGATGTCTGTCTGTTATGCTATGTCAAATTTACACATTTTGTTTTGTTTTTGTATAGTCCAAATGCCAGGTTCAACTTTACGCCAGTGTCCACATTGCCGGATCAAGATGAACTGCCGACACCGGTCCTGTGTTAAGGTGATTGTGCATAACTAACACTGTTTATTTATATGGCATTGCATTTGTTTTAATACTCAATGTAATTCTGTTTCTCTTTTTGTAGTGTGGAAAATTGCTTGATTTTAAATATAAGCAATCAGTGCGTTTGGCAAAATTTCGTGACCAGGCCCATCAGTGGGCTAAAACAACAGTTAAGTCACGGAATCAATCAAAAGTCTTTGACAATTTAGCCATCATGGTAAGCAAAGTTCAGCATCCTAATTTCATTACCTCACACTTTGTTCTAAACTAAAACATTTATGTAAGAGACTATATAATATAAAGTTGTTTTACATACAAGTACATTACATGCATATATAATACATTAATACATGTACATGAATAAATTGTAATTCCTGTTAACTGACAGTTCAAATAAAAAGTAATTCATATTATTTTCACTAATGGGCAGAACTCTTATAAATAAAAGAGCTAATAAGCAGTTGGTAAAGTCAAACATCAATGCAGCTGCCATTAGAAGCTCTGGTTCCCAGAGAAAGTAGAACTTCTGCACATGCACAATGACTCAATCAAAACAAAATCTACAGGTTTAAGTCTATTTGATCTTATGACACCGTTCATGTCTGATTCATTGCTAATTTTACAATATGTTTTGAGATTTCAGGAGTTCCCCATTCAAGTAAATAAGTAATAAAAAAAAAAGCTGCCTGGAGGCATTGCAAATATGGCCACCAAGTGAACTGACGTTCCTTAAAAGGAACTTTAGCAGAAGCCATGATTTGTTTTTGTTGTTGGTAGTTGTTGTTTTCTGAAATAAGACTTGCATGCATTTATGGATCACAAGTTCTGTTTTTGGATATTGTTGAAAGTTGACAGTCTGAATAGCCTTTCAAAATGTATGTATGGTAAAATATAGATAGTAAGCCTGGACATTTTTTAAAAAATCTGTTTTTGTGTTCAAGCAAGAAAAAACACATGTTAGCTTAGAGTGACATCTGGCTAAGCAGATTTCTTTAAACTTTTTTTTTTTTTTTTTTCAGAATTATGAACCATTTTTGAAAGCTGTACTGTTTGACATTCTATTTTAGATGGAAAAACTTAAAGTGCTGGGATACGTTCCTCTTCTGCTACTGGGGAAGTGTTCAAAGGCCCATAGGTGGACAGCGGAGGTCCAGTGTCCCTTTGAGTTCCCACCTGAGGGACATAAGGTGATGGAAAAAATGCTCATACTCTTTGAGCATATTTTACAAGGTAAATCATATTTGCAAGCACTGATACTTAAATGTTTGTCTCATATTTTATGTGTACAGTAAGTTCTGTAGCTATACAAGTTTCTATGTTAAACTGGTTTTTTTTTTAAAAAAAATTTATGTATTTTAATATGACTTTAATTGTACTTTTTAAGGTTTTGGTCCAGAAAAAGAACAAGAGGTCACAGAAGGTAATGAAGCAGAAAGGCAGGACTTGAAAGAGACTGTAGAAGATGAAGAGGACATTACACTGGAGAACAATGTAGAAGTGGAAAGACTGGAGGATGAAGAGCAGATCGAAGAACAACAGATAGAAAGTGGGGAGGAAGAACCAGAGAGGCCTGTTGAGGAACAGAGTTTCAAAAGTCCAGAAAAAGAACAAGAGGACACAGAGGGTGATAGGACAGAGAGTCAGGACATAAACGAGGCTGCAGAAGATGAAGAGAACATTTTATCAGAGAACAATGTAGATTTGAGGATGAAGGAAAGATTGGAGGATGAAGAGCAGATCGAAGAACAACAGACAGAAAGTGGGGGGGAAGAACCAGAGAGGCCTGTTAATGAAGAAGGGGAAATGAAAGTGACAAAAAAGACTAAACAGGCAAAGGAGATGAAGAAACAGGCAGAGAAACAAAAGATTAGTGCACTTAAGATGGATGAAATGGATGAAAGAAAAGAGATAGAGGGAGTCGTATTAAAACCAGATTGGTGAGTGGAAGAAGATGGGGTGAAACAAAGACTCTAGATATAGGAAAACATTACATTCCTATTATTCATTAATGGGAGAAAATGTTATGCACAACATGGCAAATTAATCCCACATTCTAAATAATAGAACCAATCGTTGATTAGAAAAAGTCACCACTTCATCCCAGCTGCCTTAGAAGCTCCGGTTGCTATCAGAATTGAGATACGCGTGTATGACTGCACATGCGCATTGGCTACTGCAGTCTGAAAAGTTTTTTAAAAATGCTTTATGAACATTTTATTGGTGATTTTCAAATTGGAAATTTAATCATAATCATTTGGAGAATTTGATTTTTCCCCATTCAGAGAGATAGGAGCTGCATTTGGATGCCCAAGAGGCATTTCAAAGATGATCGCAGTGTGAAATTACTTGTCTTAAAGGGACCTTTGGGTAAAGCCTATACAATGAGCAAGGAACAATGTGAACTCAGGCTCAATGAAAACTGTTCTTTGACATGTACTTGAACAAAGCTAAAACTTTTTTTTTTTTACTTTACAGCAAATCAGCTGTCAACATGGCAGCCAAAAGAAAGCGCCAAAAAAATACAGACACAGGTATGAAATGTTATACAATTCAGTTTTCAGTGGTCTTAAACTGAAAGGACCACAGCCTTGCACAGTTTAGCTACAACTAGTTCCAACTCACACCTGCTAGTAACGCTGAAGACCTGGGCTGTGTTCAGCCCCGACAAAACATTGCAAAACGTTTTTTAAATGGAAACGGTGGTACGTTGAACACCCTGTTCTGATGACACAAGAGATGCAACTATGGCAGCTGAGAAGGCCATTCTTTGTGTTCTTTTTGAAGAATTGATATGCTATATTGATATGCTATATTTTTACTATAAAACTCTTATGACAAACATGTCTTCTAATATCTTCAATTGTTGCGTATGCTGAGCTCCAGCGGACACATTTGTAAACGACTTTACTTGGACCCATTGTGTGAGCTGTCTCTTTAATACCGCATGGTTTATATACATGTTGCTGCTGATTGGGCATTTTGACACACCCACCAAACAAGAGAAAACGTATCTCAAACCTCGTTGCAGACCATTTCCAGGAAACATGTCTATTTTGTTTAATATGGTGTTCAACCCGGAAACCGTAGCAAAACGTTGTGCACCGGTTTAAGCTTGAACGTGCCCCTTGATTAGCTGGATCAGGTGTGTTTGATTAGGGTTGGAGCAAAACTGTTCAGAGCTGTGGCCCTCTAGGAACTGAGTTTCAGACCAGTGTTTTAGCTCTTTGCATAGCTAGTCTATTACACATTGTCATCCATTTGGAAAGTTCTCAAAATATTGATGTTTATATTTGTTGTTTCAGTGCTGTTTAGATTTTTAGATGTTTAAAAATTGTTCTGCTTTTTAACTTTTAGACATTCTCTGTTCTAGTTATTAAGTAATTAATACATTTCTAACCAAATTACATTTGTACAGAATGTCCATTCCATGCATCTCTGGATGTATTTCCAGTGGAATTTGTATCTAAGACACATCTCAGAAAGGTTGGTATTAATCTGTATCTACAATCTGTCAATGTTGTGTTCCATAATACCGTGACCTTTTCATGTACAGTAAATTAATTTAAATAATTTATTAAATGTATTAAATTAAGTAATTAATGTATGTTTTTGTTTAAACTATGAATGGATCAGTATCCCAAAATATTTAGCTCTGTTGTAATGTTAATAACTTCACATTGAATATATGCTAATGTTAAGGGTACTTTATTGCTAAAAAATAAACATATGGAATGGAATTCTTATTTGCTTTCTGACTATAGTATGAGTACAGGCAGTGTAGAATATTACACATCAGTACACAAACAATAAATAAGGTGAAGAACTGTGAATTCATATATTAATATAAAATGTTCTGTACAGTACTACAGTGTTGGCTTCTACAGTTTAATATGAATATAACTTATCTAACTATATAGCATGTACAGTTTAGATGTGTTTTTCCATTGCTTTTGAATATGTTAACAGCAGTTGTTGAAGTTGCTCTTCAGTCTGTTAGGCTTTGTTTGGGTCGCATTTATGGGTCAGTTTTGGTTAAGATGATAAGAATCCTAAATTATGAATTGGAATTCAAATTTCACATTGCATGCTTTGATGACAAAACCTACTTTAGTGTGTTTTTGCAGGTGTGGGTCATGCCATGTTGGAGCATTGGGTGTGGAGAAAGGTTGGGGCATGTTAAAAGTTGGAGAAAGGTCTTTATAATTGGTAGTGAAAGCTGTCTGTTAAGGTTAGGGATAGGGTTAAGGGATAGTTTCTGTTGTAGCATTCACCTTTCAGCACGCCACCTTTCGGTACACCCATTACTCCGACCTGCAGCTACCCCTGTCTCTGTTTTTGTGCTGGTGTGTTGCTGTACCACAGTAATACCACATGAGGATGGTGGGATGGTGGCTTTCAATGGTGCTTTGTTTAAAGTTTTTGAGTTACATTAAATGCTTTAAAAATGTAGTAAGTGATGTAATGATGTGTAAAGATGGAAATGTAATGATTTGTTTTGTAATTGGCTCTTTTTTCTTACTTAATTCACAGGGACGTAAAGAAGTGCTGGTGCATTGGTTGCCATGTCCATCCTGGTAAGTAAACCTACATGGCAACTTAATTCACCACTGTAATTTTCTCATTTATTAGTTGTTGTTTTGACTTTTTTCCAGTAGGAAGACATGGCCACCCACCTTTGTTTGTTTGTTTTTGAGCCACTGTTATAGTGGACAAATAAAGGTTTGTGTTTTCATTACGTCTATTTATATCTTTTTACCTTTTATAAAAAAATTTAAAATATATATATATTTCTGAAATATCCAGGGGCTGGAGCTTATTCAAGCTACCACAGGCCAAAGGTTGAAAGTCACCCTGACCAGTCTGTCACAGAGATTACATTTGATATATTTAACAGTGTTTTGATCTGCATTGACACCATTGTATGCGAACTGAACTGAGCTGGACAATGACATCACTGTTCACTTCAGTGCTGATATAGATAAATTAACTGAATTAATAACTATTGTTTCTTACATCGGAGTGAATCAATACTGAATTTACTTAAGATGGACAATGACACCATTTTCTTTAAGAGCTGCTGTGCAGCCAAAATTACATACCAGTTATAACTGTAAAGCTGCTTTGACACAATCTGCATTGTAAAAAGCGCTATATAAATAAAGGTGACTTGACTTGACTTGACACACACAATATAGTCTCTAGTTCCTGATTAACTATACCTACATGTTTTTGGAGTGTGGAGGACACTGGTGCACCCAGAGGAAACCCACAGCAACACTGGGAAAACTATCAATCAGGAATGGCTCATGGAAATATGAAGTCATTTGTAGTCTTACATAGTCGTTTTTGAGTATAAGCCCATTGTGTGTGTGTGTGTGTGTGTGTGTGTGTGTGTGTGTGTGTGTGTGTGTGTGTGTGTACAGTATCATATATACTTGTCTATTCAGTTAATATATGGATATGAACAACCATATTCTCACTAGACTATAGGCTAGATGTACAAGGTATATTATAGTGTCATATATTAGCAGATAGACACAGATTGCTCCAAATGGGACCAGTGAGTTGTAAATATTTAGTAAATACCATAGTAGGATTATTACAATTTTACCCTTGTATAGTCAAACAATGCTTTTAATAGTACAAAATATAGTACAATATTACAAATAGTGCTTACACATCCCTTCTGAGCAAAATAAATTGGGTTACAAAAAGTTACAGCTGCGAAAGAAATTGTGGGAGGAAAAATCTTTATATATATATATATATATATATACACACACACACACACACACACACATACATATATATATATATATATATATATACACACACACACACACATACATACATATATATATATATATATACACACACACACACACATACATATACATACATATATATGTATATACATGTGTGTATATGAATGCATACAATGGAAACCATTAGGCCCTTGCTTGAAAAAAAAAAAAAAAAAAGTTTCACTTTAATTAACAAATCTATTGCTGCATCGGGTTAACCCCACAATCCAATCTGTCGGTTTAGTTTGATATAATGGGGGGCAAATAAATGTTTAAATCATAATCTGTCCATTCACCACAAGAGCCTAGAAGATGCTGTCAAAAATGACCATATATGGACAAGTACGTGTGACGCTTCTGCTCAGATGGGTTGTCATTGGCTCTGATCTTCCCTTGGCACACGCGGGATTCGCTGTGATTGGATAATCTTTTTTACCCATATAAAAAACGTTTAATATTGCAAAGTACGTTTTGCTGTTATTATTACGTCAGTAATACATTTAGTTAACAATGCGGTGTTGCTGTGTTGTGAGGTATTACCCTCGTTAACGATATCCTAACCCTAACCCTAGCATATCATCACTGAAATACAAATAACAGCGCCATATTTTTTGCGTTCCTTCGATATAATGACAGAGGCTTATGGGTAATGTAGTTTAAAACGTTTCATAACAAACTGTAAAAAAGTACTATCTTTAATAAACAAAGGGATATTTAATCATGTTTATTGTGTAAACCTCTATGACATATTTGAAAGGCAGGATGAAATTTGGTATTTTACTATGAACACTTTTTAAAACACCTTTGTGCCACCTTTTCATATATAGCCTATTTGAAAACTGTGTCCAACATTATTCTTATCATGGACAGCAAAGTGTGTTGAATCACAATTACATTGTCTTTTCAACAACTTGCCATTATGTAAATTGTTGCAAGTTCATCCAGTCATAGTTAACAGAACAGAACAAGAACAGACCCCCAAAAATCATCATAAATGCCCATTTGGAATGGGCTTCCGTTTATTTAATTAGATCAAGAACAAGAATACAGTGTTTACAGTAAACAAAGACACCAATTTAAACAACCAATACATATTGTGACACTTCATTGCACTATTACACATCCTTATCCAGTGTTGGGCCTTGCTTGTAATACTTAACTCATGCTTTCTCATTCTTCACGTCAAAAGGACCAACAAAAGAATGTCATTGTACTTTATAATTTAATAACCAATCACTGTAATATAATCAGTTATACTTCAAATGAACACAACTGGTCTTGACATGCTGATTTAGTACTAAATTTAGCATTGATTGATTACATTATAGCATACAACATGAAAATCAGGTGGGTTGATGTATTTAAAAACACTGATAAAATAGTCCACATTCTGGATGATTTTTTACATTTTCTTGGTTACTTGCATTAGGACAGCTCTAACCCTAACCCTAACCCAAGACATTATAAATAAAATGCTAATTCAAGATTCTGAATTGTGGCATAAGACAACTATATTTAGACTATTACCTAAAATGCAATTCTACATTGTATAATCATTGTTGATTGTTGGGTAGTAACTAATTATGATGTAAACATTATTAATTGAATAACACTGAGTCATTTAACCATGTATCACTGTCCTTGGAAGGCTTTTGTCTTTTAAACACACTAAAATGTACAAATTCACGTCATTTCATATTAACATGCAATGCAGTGTTTCTCCACAATTTTTGTCAGATGAACCTCTTTGACCTACTAATAATTTTACTTGAAGTAAGCGCTGAGATTTTTAGTTAAGTTAGGTCAAAAATAAAATAATAATAAGTTTTATTCTCTGATGTACATTAATGGTCACATGACATGCAGATAAACATATCAAATACAAATCATAGTCTATTACCTTAAATGTGTAATGTAATGGATACAATTTGTCATGTAATTTGGAATTAGTAACAGACTACAATTTGTAAGAACTGCACTGACTATGTCATAGTATTTATCAGAACAGTATTAGTCAAAAGAGAATATACTGCAGAATTATCTGCACATTACATGCAAAACCTGCCTGAACAGAGAGGAGATAAAAAGACAAGACTGTTTTTGTAGATCACTGTACAAGTATTTTATTTTGCTTACAGTAAGGAAAAAAAATTATTAGGTGAAAACGTTATGTATCCTTATATACTTTCTATCAATATAAGATATGTACACACTGCAAAACACCCCTCACAGATATACACTGTATGGTCCCATGAGAGCTAAGGAAAATGGAAATAATAGAATATAATTAATAGGGATGGAGGTTGTATGGCTGTTTATAAGACTATAAAAATGCGTGGAGTGAAACACCTGTCTTACATACACAAACACATTTAAAGATTCAAAAATAATAGTCAAAACTTGTACTGCTGAACCTTAATCTCATTTCCATTAGGATGGGAAAATATTAAATAGATTCTGTTAATATGCTAAAATGTTTCTCACAGTGAAAAAAGAAAAAGAAAAAGAAATACAGCTTATTAAAATAGTTCTTCAGTATCTGTCTATTCTATATACTCAGGTTTAGTCCTCATCACTGTCTGTTTCATCAGAGCTGTAGTTTATTGCCTCAGTTTCTTTATAGGAAATGTTATCAAATAGAATGCTGTCCGAAGCCTGTCCCAGAACACATTGTCGTTATAACATCCTAGCATTATTTTGCAGAAACTGAAGGTCTTCCATTTTTCTCTTGAGAAGGCACAGTAGTCCATTGGCACTCTCCTCTGAAAGCTCAAAGTCACTGTCTACACAAAAAAGGAATGAAAACATTGAAGAGGATAAATAAAATCAATCCCTAATGTTTTAATTCCAGCAATGCATTGGTTTTGAATTTGTTATGGATACTCACTGTTAGTTTGTATTTGAACTGAGAGATCCCTCAGGGAACATTCAGCTTCCTTCAATGATTGCCAGTGTTGCTTCACCTCCGTCACTATGATCTGCTCCTCCTCCTTCAGTCGGGAAAGCATCATGAACCGGTCAAAGACCATCTTCTTAGTTGAGAGGTTGCCATTACCTGCAATTAATGAAGGTCCTAAATTACCATCTTTTAAACACTGAGGAGGACTGTATTAACATCAAACAATGTTTATCAAATACACTGAATATTTTTTTAAAGTTAATTACTAGTGTCAGGGCATTCCCATGGCCATTGGAAATGATCAGCTGTGAGCAGTTCATCCACGGAAGGAAGCTGGTGGACTGATTGTTCATTGAAGTCCTTAATGGCAGCTGCCAAGGTTGACTTGTCTTCATTAATTTTCCTCCTTATTTTGTGCCTTCTCTTGTTGCTATCTAATAAATCAACAACATATATTATTATTACAGCACTCAAGTTCATTCCTTAGCTATATGAATTATTTTTTATCATCATCATCATCATCTTATCTGACCTGTCTGACGGTATAGATTAATTTTTCTCAGCTTTATGCTGACATAAAGGCCTCGAATTCTGCCCTCAAGTCCAGTGTCCTCCTTTGCACTTGATACTACATCCCAAACAAATGAATTAGCCTTACAAATGTGATATATTCTGCCTTCTGTGCACAACATTTATAAATGGAAAAAAATGTTATTACATAAAAAAACTAAAACAGGCCCTTCAAAATGTATTACCTGTGGCCCACTGCTGGACATCACTGACCCACTGCTGAATGTCATCATCACTGACATTAAGCTCAGCCTGCAGACTTTCAAAGCTCTCTCTTTCCACTTTCAGCCTTTCGGTTGTCTAAATACATATCAAAACACTATAAAATTAATTTGATCATAAAGGTTTATAGTTCAACAATGTATGCAATAGACGTAATTGCTCAAATTATGTTAAAGGGTTAGTACACCCAAACATGAAAATTCTGTCATTAATTACTCACCCTCATGTCGTTCTACACCCGTAAGACCTTCGTTCATCTTCAGAACACAAATTAAGATATTTCTGATGACAGAATGCTGTCAGATTTCCTTCCACAGACTGAATTTTGCAACTACCACTTTGACACTTTGAAAAGTTCATAAAGACATCGTAAAATTAATCCATATGAATCAAGCGGTTTAGTCCACATTTTCTGAAGAGAATCGATCACTTGTTATGATGAACAGATGAAGAATGAACCTCATTGTTTATGCAGCACGTTTGAGCCTCCAAGAGAGGTTTGCTCTTGTGCATTATTCAAGTTTGGTTGAGCTTCTGCTTATGTTTGCTGATCAAAGTTTACATGCGAGTAAAAGCCTAAATTAAATCTGTTCGTCATAACAACCAATCGATTTTCTTCAGAAAATTTGGAATAAACTACTCAATTCATATGGATTAGTTTTCCAGTCTCTTTATGGAGTTTTTGAAGCATCAATGTTTCAGTAACAAAGGCAGTCTATGGATGGAAATCTGACACCATTCTGTCATCAAAAATATCTTAATTTGTGTTCTGAAGATGAATGAAGGTCTTACAGGTGTGGAATGGCATGAGGGTGAGTAATTAATGATAGAGTTTTCATTTTTGGGTGAACTAACCCTTTAAATGTACTTTTTGTACGATAAGAACAAGGTTGACTTTTGCATCAGTAAAATACCTTAATGTATCTTTGAGACAAACATTTGGCCAGATTTTCAGACTTCCGTTTGTTCCATGCAGAAGCAAGAACAGTGAGCATGTCTGAACGTGCTATTATTAGATAGTTGGTCAAAGAAAATATATTTAAAAAAGTTATAGTCATGATTCACTGATACTTAGAAATAACTGTATGTTAAAAGTAGTGTTTATCTAATATATTCACCAGCTTTGGACATGTATTTAGTGCAAATTGCAGCTCTTGACAAGAAGGAGTTGACTTGCTCCACCTCTTCTCCAATTGTAAGACCAGCTCCCTCTTGGTTTCTTCCAGACCATTTTATCTACAAAAAACAAAAACAAAAAAAAACAATGGCTGTTCAAATAAAAGTACATGTCCATACCACAAAAATATCATTAATATAATTTTATGTAAAGAAAGAATCTTACCTCACAACTCCACTCATGTGCTTTGGCATGCATAACTGATAATAGTGGGCGCATATTTAATAAAGGCCTTAGCTCTGGACAGTGTCCCACCACTCTCTTTAAGTATGGCCAGTACTTGCAGGCGACATCTGAGCAGAAGAATGACACATTTTCTTTTGAGAGGGTGTTTTGAAGGAACAGGGGATAAGCAAATATTTCCCCTCTGAACATATTTAGGCCTTTTAAAAGTCCTCCATGTCGGCACACAGCAATCTCAAGGCCTTCCTCATCAATCTTTGATGTCGACTTTTTTGCAGACTCCTTGGCTGCTGTCCATTGAGAAGAGCCACACACCCCTTTACCTGTGGCCTACAAGACATTACAATAAAATTATTATTAATATTTCAATAATGGTAGCTGGACTGGAATAAACAATATGACAATAAGTTAAGGGTTATTACATGCTTGGTCTTTTCATGAACATATCCCACAAAGGATGAAACATCTTCATCCTTCATTATAAATGTCCCATCGAAGTAGCCCTTCTCTGTGCTTAATTTTATTGGGAAAGAGAAACATGATATAGACAGTTAAGTAGTACAATAAAAAAATAAAGAAAAAAAACACACCCATGTGCATTATGGAACCTGTACAGCTTCCTGTTACCATCCACTGAGATGGCATGCATGGAAGGACTGCAAGCAGGACATTTAAATGGCTGTACACCACAAAGCCTCTCAACCTCATGCTGGGCAAAGGTCCACTCCAGCAAGGCTTTCTGGAATGTGTCTCCACATATTTTACCACTCTGTTGAAATAACCAAACCAATCAATCACTTTAAAGAACAAACATCATGTTAACAATATACACTGAATAACAATATTTACCCTGCCATTGTACTCTGTTCTCCGGTCAAGCATTCCAAGGAACGCTTGACGTGAAAGACCTGGAGCAAAAAGTTTTAAATCCAGAAAAGACCTAAAAAGGCCAGCCTCATACACGGTCTCAAAATGTATAGAGGCTGGGTAGTACCCAGACTTGAGAAGATCACTGAGCCCCACTGCCCATGTTTTCCCACAGCATGAGGTCTCCAGTGATGGAAGGGTGAGATTGTACCGTCCTATAATAAAAAAGTTCACATGCATCACAACAGCTTTAAAAATTCCTAATCACAGATATTACATGCAAGCATTGAGTTCTTATATTAACCTTAATTTGTGTTGTTTTCATAAAGAGAAAAAACTACATCTTACCATTAAAATTTATTACAATAATGGGCTTGCCACTGATCAACCTGCAGGAACTTTCTGAACAGGCACAAATTTTCTCTGGCAAAAGTAGTGGAAGATATCGAACTAAAAATTCAAAAGCAAAACAATGATAATAAACTCCTTAGCAAAGGATTCATAAACAAGGTAAAATGAAATATAATCTAATATATTTATTAAATATATGATAATATATCATAACTATTTTAAATATATATTATAATTATATACTAATGAACAGCCATTTAAAATGTACAGACTGAAAAGTATGATGGGACACATGAAAAGCATACCCTGTTCAGAGAACTCGATGGCCTCGGAATGTCTCTTCACTGCAGTGGTTGGACACAATGGCTTGAAGAACCCATGGGCCATAGAGTCTCTGTTATGGAGAGGTAGGTGCTGATGAACATCTCCATCACACACGGTGCATAGAAACTGCCTAGGTAGACAGTCCCTGCACCGTACAATGGCCTCTGCAGTAAGACAGTGTTGGCAGATGCGTTCTTGAACATATTCAGCTGCCAAAAGATTCTTAACCATGGCCTCCCTTGCAATGTGCCATCTTTCATGGCTTAGGGATTGCCTCTTTTGCCAGGATGTTGCCAAAGACACCTCTTCAGGCTGAACACATTCGTCATTAAGGATATGCTCCAATTCTTCAATGAGTGAGGCTTCATTGAAGGAGAAACAAAAAACAGTGTTATTAGTCAATACACAATACAATCAGTTTTTATAGAGATACAATACAAGGATCTCGGTAACACTTTAGAAAACTGATCCTTCATTAATGAATAACTACACAGGAACAGATGAGTAAAGCATTATTAACACTCTATAACTACTATTAACTATCAAGAAACTCTGATTAATGAATTAGTAAGTAATAGTGCTCAGTTGAAGATGGTAGTTCACTATTAGCTAATCAGTAACTACTGTTTTTTCATACCTCCCAGAGAACTACTAAGAACTACTATATACAGGTTCATAATTAATGTGAATGATGCATAATATATAATTAATTCTAAAGTGAAGATCATGGTAACCCACTAGTAATGACTAAAGTATTACCAAATCCTTCAGAAGGAATTACTAATTATTTGGATCACTATTATAAAGTGAGAAACATGATAACTCTCTAACTACTGGAGTCATTGTAAACTTTTGAGGTTTTTGTACAGTTTTGTACAGTAATTACTTCTGATGTTTTTGGTAACACTTAAGCAGTTACTAGTGGGTTACCATGATCTTCACTTTATAATACTGATCCAAATAATTAGTAGTTCCTTCTGAAGGATTTGATAATACTTCAGTCATTACTAGTGGGTTAACGTGACCTTTACTTTAGAATTAATTATACATTATGCATCATTCACATTAATTATGAACCTGTATATAGTAGTTCTTAGTAGTTCTCTGGGAGGTATGGAGAAAAAAAAAAAAAAAAACAGTAGTTACTGATTAGCTAATCAGTTGAACCACCTTCAACTGAGCACTATTACTTACTAATTCATTAAACAGAGTTTCTTGTTAGTTAATAGAAGTTATAGAGTGTTAATAATGCATTACTCATTTGTTCCTGTGTAGTTATTCATTAATGAAGGATCAGTTTTCTAAAGTGTTACCAGGATCTCATTTATAAAAAAAATATGCAATTATGTAGGTTGAAGCTGGCAGAATATTACTTAAACTCTATTAACCAGATGCCATTCCATATAACCATAGTGTACAGTTACCAGTTTCTGCTCGATAAACAAATTCCTCTTGGATGGGCACACTGGTGGGACCTTTAAACAAAATAAAATTAATACCTTATGCTTTGGGGTTCTATATATCTGGTTCTACATGTAATTAAGTGCACTTAAAGATTAAAACAGACTGCATAAATCTAAACATTTATTGAATATGGAAAAACCCACAGGAAAAAAATACTATAGTAATTTATAATAAATACTATAGTGTTTTTGAACCATACTATAGTAAATAGTATAATGTATATATTATAGTATTTACAACACTTGTGCTACAGCTTGTGCTGCTATGCTGCTACAGTATACTATAGTATTAACTATAGTGAACTAAAACTAATAAATACTGTAGTATACTTTAGTTTTTACAAGAGAAAACTGTAATGTATATTGTAGTATAATATACCCTATAGTTGTAGAAAACTTCGTACAGTATTGGGTAAAGTAATTTGTTTATGTTACTATAGTTGTTATATTACCACAGCAACTATAGAATTACCACAACAAATTAATTCAAGTATTTTACAATAGTATGGTTCAAAAACACTATAGTATTTACTATAAAGTACTAGTATTTTTTCATGTGGGAAATATAAATCACAACTGAAAATAACAGTAAATTTAAACAATAACTGTAAATTTACAACTGTCTCACCGTGGTTAGGAGCCTTTCTTTTCAGTTTTTGTTTTATTGAGGTTTTTTTTCGAAGCGGCCGTATAACATTCCCATTTCTGTCCCTTTGCCTCCACTTCACAGTTGTAGGATGTGGCTTAGACCTCTTGGCTTGCTTTTTTTCTTCTTTCTAAATTGCAAATAGTATATATTTAACAGGTTTTAAAGTAGTTTATACTTACCTTACATGAATAATATATTAGCCTATGTAACTATTCATTTGTAGTTTTCTTTAAAATTATTTGACATCATAACGTAACCAAAAAAAACATATAATGCATCAATAAAAAGTAATCGTTGCGCACAGTTGACCCTCACTAAATTTTATCCCTAAAACATTTAATGAGAAATGATTTTAAACTGATATTAACCGCCTGACAACTGTAGGCCGACATGTGCATGCTCACTTAAGAAAATAAAGTTTGAATTATTGTATTTACAATAATTTGAGTTATCAAGAACTGATACTTTTTTGCTAATATATATATATATATATATATATATATGTTTTTGCTAATTACTTACTTGGGTATTCTGATGATTGACGACTTTGATGATGATGCACGAGGTCGCACGATGAGGGGGCGGGATATTGATGATGGCGCTAAAAAATGTTTAAACATTTGATTGGTTTCCAAGCGGGAGTGGGTGGTTCCTGAAACAGCGAAGGACTAAAAATCAGGGCAATACACTTTTTATATTTATTTTTTTATTTATTATTAATACTTTTACTATTACAAATACAATCACAAACAAAGAAACAAAAATTCGTGTAACATTAAACAAGCAAAAAAAGAAAGAAAAGCAGAGAGCAGATTAAATAAAGCAGACATATAACTAATTCACATTGAATTAATGATGCTTCTGCAAGCATTTTTCTTTCCCCGTCGGGGATTATTTCTATCAATGGAAGTTTAACGGAAGGGGTTTTGCGTACCATATATACGCCAAATGTGACTTTGGCGTGTAAATACTACGCCGAATGAAAATGCAAACTCGTAGTATAGATACGCAGTAGCAGGAGACTGGGTTGACTGGGTAGAACTATTATTCCAACCAATAAAATACAGATTCATGTCTGTGTTTGTGAAGCTGTTTCATAGTCAGGTTAGAATTGACGTCAATGAAAACGAGGCTGTGAAGGACAGATTTAGTCTTTTCAATGGCAAGCGCTGTATAAAGGTCCTAGATCATGTAATTTACACAAATCACAACTGTTGTAAAGAAATACAATTGTAAACGTACAACTTTTGACATCATCACAGGTTTCAGGTTCAATTATCATCTTCCAGGAACAATTGCATTTCTTTACTGATAAAGGACGAGCTAAATAAACTTATTGTCGCATCAAAACCAACTACATGTATACTAGATCCCATACCCACTAAACTAAGTGTTGCTCCCTGCAGCAGGAGAGTCTATTCTCAATATTATAAACTCCTTTTCTCTAGATCACATCCTGAGACACTTGAAGCCGAAGTTATTAAACCTCTCATTAAGAAACCACAACTAGATCCTGGTGAATTAGCAAACTGCAGACTCATCTCAAATGTTCAGTTTATGTAAAAAAAAAAAAAAAAAAAAAAAAAAAATAGAAAATTTTGTGTCTGCTCAATTATGCTCCTTTCTGCAGAAAAAATGGTACCTATGAAGAATTTCAGTCAGTTTTCAGACCCCATCATAACACAGAGATCAGAAATGACTTCTAGAATCTGACCAAGGCTGCATTTCACAGTTTAACTTGAACTTAGTGCTGCGTTTGACACTACAGATCATGATATTCTCTTACAAAAGTACATTTGTATTCAGCATCAGGCTTTAAGATGTTTTAGATGTAACCTGTCTGACTGCTGCCATTTTGATTGTTTAAATGAAGAACAATAAAGTAAAGCACTGTTACCTCATCCTCTACAGTTAAAGATCTGGATGTAATATTAGCTAAAGTAGCTTGTATTTTGAAAATCAAGTTTCACATGTTACAAAAACAGCCTTCTTCCACCTTAGAAACACTGAGTTACGAAACATGTGACTTGTTTCTGATTCATGACCTCGAGGCTAGATTATGTTTATGTACTACTAGATGATTGTCCAACAAGCTACAGTTAGTCCAAAATGCAGCTGCTAGAGTTCTTACCAGGTCAAGAAAATATGATCATATTACAATTTTACCTTTGCTACCTGTTACGTTTCATAAGGACAATAAAATGCTGCTACTTAACCCTCTACTGCATGGTGTTGCCATATGGTAACATACTCTTTGCGTTCATTTCCTTGCCACTGTCTCTTGAAGAGAACATTCTCGTTTTTCTTGTTGGTAAGAGAAGACCTTAGTTTAGCCAATGATGTGCTTTGGTTAAGTCACATGACATGCAATTTTTTTCTGTGGCGCGATTTCTGACAGAATGCTGTCTCGTCGGTAGTTGCTGAAAGCAAACTAAAACGTCAGTAACAAACAAGGACCCGCCCATGTCACATTAGCTAGCTAGCAAAGGTCAGCTGCAGTCTGTTAAGCTGTAACAATAACAACATTAATGCTAGTGATATAATGTTGATTAGTCATATGTTAAGGACTGCCATGGCATTTGTATTATGGATTAAATCAACATCGGAGACCTGCCTGCCCACTGCCACCACAGCCAGTACTACTGGCCCAGACCTACCACTGGCCTACCATGGTGTCTCAAAAAGGCAGGTGCAAGTGGCTGTAAGTGTATTGTTAGGGTGAAGTGCACCAAATGTGATGTGTACCTGTGCCTCACATCTTAAAAAAAATGCTTTTTGAAGTTTCGTACAGAAAAAAGGTGAGGTTTCAAGGATTATGGGGGGGTTCATGTTCATAACCTTCCTCTCATAAGATTGCGTAATGTTGAATTTTCATGAACTGCAATGTTTTTGGTTTTATGTCAATGTTTTATGATACATGATGAACAGTATTATATTGTTTTTAACTGTCTAAATTTGCAATTTAAGTAATATTCATGAAAAACGTAATGAAATTCAAAGAATATAAAGCATTATCCAGCAAAAGAGAATGGAATAAATAAAAGCACACGATGTTGGAAAATATGTATAAGGTGTTGTTTATAATTACTGCTAAAGCTTATAATAGCACCAATTGATTCAATACAAACAACATTTCTGAGGAAAAATATTAACTATATACACTTACACTTATTTTAAGTTATTTCCACTATTGTATGTTGTTGCCATATGGCAACATAATAAAGTACCTTAAAATAATATTTTTTTCCAAAAAATTTTTTTACAGCACTTCAAGTTAAGCCATTCTAAGAAAAGAAAAAGAGTGAAATATTTTTTTCTATAAATTTATCATAATGCGTGCGGTAGAGGGTTAAGCACTAAACTAACCTTTAACTAACCCTGTCTTGTATTACCTTAGAGCTGTATATTTTTGCTATATAGACATTACTTTTTTTCAGAGGATGGATGGATTCCCCTGATGAGTTTGGAGTTTTTCTCTCATTACTAATTTTCATTTTCTTTCACACAGTCACCTCTGGCTTCTTGATTTTAATATTTGAAACGTGCATTTTCTATAAAGTTTGAAATGATGTTTTGTTAAAAGTGCTATAGAAATAATTGTGAACTGAATAACAGAAAAATTTGAACATTGTCTCCATTGCTGATAGATTAATAATAATACTAAATATTAAACAACTCTCACTTTGTGACTTACACACAGAGACACTGTAAGAGATGAAAATATTCATATATTCATAGGTCAGTCACATCACACAAGGAGGCCTGTTACACTGGACTTAGTTCAATTTTAAAAACACCAGGCTAACTTCCATTTATTTCTATTATAGTTGTTAAATATATATAAAAATCTACTTACAGTTGTGATCTAGTGTCTCCAGTTTATAATGTGGATCATTCTTTAGATCAGAGAGAAGCTTCACATCTGAATCTCTGAGTTTATTCCCAGTCAGATCCAGATATCTCAGGTGTGAGGGGTTTGATCTCAGAGCTGAAGCCAGAGCAGCACAACCTTCATCTGTGACTCCACAATCCTCCAACCTGTAGAGAACAATGACGCTGTGTAAACTGTGTGTAAATGACCCGTTTTTGATTGCAATAATGTGTGATGCGATTTAAATCTAGTGATAAGCAATGTCAGATAAGTTCACACTACACTGTTTTATAAAGGACTGTTTATGCCAGTTTTACATGAACTTGAGGTGAAACAGTTAAAAAACAATGGATAACACTAATAACTGCACGCTATGAAGCATAAGTTAAGCATTAGAATATAGTTAATTCATCATTTATAAGCAGTTTATAAATACAGCTATAAAATTAATTAACTGAATATTTATTTAATGTATAAGTATCACTTGTAATTTATTGTTTAACCGAGTGTCTATGAATCACACAGAAAACTACTGGTTTTGGTTTTCTTGGTCAAACTATATTTTTACAGAAAATGAGCTGTTAATAAAATATATTCAATTTTCTCTTATTTGTGTGGATGTAGTGTGAAAAAATTGATCATTGAGTTAAAAAGTTAAAAACTATTACATTACTAATAAAGAATATGTTTACAAGGACAAATATTTATGTGATTATGTGATCAGAGAGATGATCTTACCACAGATTCTCCAGTTTACAGTGAGGATCCTCCAGTACAGCAGAGAGCAGATGAACTGAATCTCCTAGTTTATTCCCAGACAGATTCAGATATCTCAGGTGTGAGGGGTTTGATCTCAGAGCTGAAGCCAGAGCAGCACAACCTTCATCTGTGACTCCACAATCATACAACCTGTAGAGAACAATGACACACTCTTCACTCTCTCAGTTCAGATCAACAGGTACAAGTCACAATTCTACACAGACTATTAAATATGCCTAAATTTCCATTGGAGATTTATCACAGTCATAAAAAATCATAAAGAAATTAAAAAAGATTTTCAACACCTGTGCTTCAAAAATCAGTTTATAATGGAAGTTTAATCATAAGAGAGACACAGAGGAAAGATGATCTTCATTTGCTGTTTGTTATTATTGTATGATCCACTGATGGGGCAGAATGAGGGGTGACAACTAGGCTATAAGTGAAGATCAAGGTAACACACTAGTAATGACTCAAGTATTCACAAATCCTTCAGAAGGAATTACTAATTATTTGGATCAGTATTTCTAAAGTGAAAAACACAATAACTCTCTAATAATGACTGAAATCATTGTAAGCTTTTGAGGTTTTTGTGAGGTTTTGGATAGTAATTCCTTCTGACAGATTTAGCAACACTATTAAGTCATTATTAGTGGGTTACCATGATCTTCACTTTAGAATTAATTACACATTATGAATTATTCGCATTAATAATGAGCTATATAGTATAGGGATGTGCCCGAAGCCGAATACCTTATCTGGAAAGGCACGAATAACAGCTTAAAAACGAATAATGAATAATTCTGCTGAATAATATTCAGCTGAATATTCACAGTCACTCCTCGTGTTTGCTGGATAACAGTTGAGCCAGAGGAAAGCACGATATTATACATAAACCTCTAAAATCACTACGCAATATGTGAAGTGAATGAGTGTAAACACTATGAATGAAATGAGCACAAATCAAATATCCGTGTTGCTTTTGCCTCTTCGTGTCTCTCAGAAATCAGAGCTTGGCAAGAGTAAATCAACTAAAACACTACATCATACACATGTTCTGCTATTTAATGTGTATATTTAAATTATATAAACCTTGTATGAAATGATACACAAATGAATGGAATAAGCACAGCAAGATCACAAATCAAACAGCCGCGAGTCTCTCAGAAACCAAACCAGCTCTCTGTCAAGAGTATCTTAATAATCACCTAAGATACACATACATTTTCTACTTGATATGTCTATTTAAATGTTTTAAACTTTGTATGACATGATAGGCTACATAATGCTCTGTCTCACTCTCTCTCGGAGACTGCATTTGCAGGTATATCCAGTATAATTTGTTCAGATTTGCATTTGTATGCATAGTAAAAGTTTTGTTTCATTATTACAGTATATACTTTTTTTTCTTTATTTACATCGAAAGAATGGAAGTGAAATGTGACAACATGCCCCGTAGGTAGGGCACATTATAACATGACCATATGACATCTTAAAATGTTATCTGATCTAATGAAAAAAATATGCAAGACAAATTAAAACATTCTGGCAATATAAATACAATTATGAACTTTTTTCATATAAAAATGCGTTTTTTTTAAATAATTAAAAATAAATTAATTTTGGAGTTTGACAATTACCGCACACAAAACCATACAGCATAATTTAAAACAATGAAACTGATGCATAAACACATTCAGACATTCTCTGAAATTCAGAAATCTTTGGAAGATATTACTGAGCATTTATTTAACAATAGCAAAACCAAATGTTTTTTTTTAAATATTGTAAAAACGCTAATTGTTTTTAAAAATTGTAAATAGGTTAACAGTAAGTTCCCGTATTATATACAGGGAAAAACTGAAGAAGCTCTTACCAGACATTTTATGTAATTTTCACAGTAAAATGCTGTAAATTTTTACAATTTTTAGAAGTAAAAAAGACAAAATCAATGTATAATTTACAGTCAAAAACTGTAAACTGATATTCCCACAAAAAAAGTGACACTCCACATTTGAAAGTATTTTGTTTAAATAATCATGTTTCTTAATAGTTTTGTTATCAGTTATGTACATTAGGGTTTATGTTACAGCTCCTGTTGTTTAATGAACGTTTATTGCATTATGTAAGTGTTGTGGGTTACCATGATGGTGTTTTGCATTTGCGTGAATGACTCTGTGCACCTTCTTTATATTAATTTACTTCAGCTCATGGAATATGGAATCCCAAGTCTGCCAAAATTAAAAATAAATACATAAATAAATATACAAAGAAATGTAAAAAAGCAAAAACAAAAATAAATAATTATTTATACATTTATTTCCTTATTTATGTATATATTTACTTTTTTCCACATTTATTTATTTTTTCTTTTATTTATTTATACATTTATTCATTTCGATTTTTATTTATTTAAACATTTTTTTTTTTTTATTTATGTACCATATTTGTTCATTTCCACATTTATTCATTTCTTTATTTTTACATTAATGAGGAGGGCGTGGTTTACCTCAGACATAGCAATCGAGCTCAGAGTAGGCGAGAGCGAAGCATTGAGGCCACAGTGACACCTTGTGGTGTGCCTGAAATAGTGTAGCCTACTGACGTTGATACTGGGATGAATGATATGGATGGGTGGTATGGTTAAAGGGTTAGTTCACCCAAAAATGAAAATTCTGTCATTAATTACTCACCCTCGTGCCGTTCCACACCAGTAAGACCTTCGTTAATCTTCGGAACGCAAATTGAGATATTTTTGTTTAAATCCGATGGCTCCGTGAGGCCTACATAGGGAGCAATGACATTTCCTCTCTCAAGATCCATAAAGGTACTAAAAAATATTTAAATCAGTTCATGTGAGTACAGTGGTTCAATATTAATATTATAAAGTGACGAGAATATTTTTGGTGCGCCAAAAAAAAAACAAAAAAAAAAAACGAATTATTTAGTGATGGCCGATTTCAAAACACTGCTTCAGGAAGCTTCGGAGCATAATGAATCAGCGTGTCGAATCCGCAGTTCGGAGCGCCAAAGTCACGTGATTTCAGCAGTTTGGCGGTTTGACACGCGATCCGAATCATGATTCGACACTTGGAGCCGCTGCTGTGACCCTGTACAAACGCTTCCAGTGTGAATACTCGTGCGTCTCTGCAGCTGCAGTTCATGTTCACGTGTTGCTAACGCAACGCTCTCGCACCCTGTTGAGGCCCTGATATAAAATACACAGTATTACTTTAATTTAACATGAATAGTTACTATGTTACTACATTGAAACCGATAACAATGTTTATTTTGATATTTGACGATAATGGCACTTTGCTCTGGTCCAGATCCAGATTACATTCCTCATGAAGCGTGCAGCTCCAGTCGGGGACAGAACACCAAAAACTGGGACTAAAAAAAGAATAAACAAAATGCTTTCTTAAAAAGGCAAAAGAACGCATGCACGTTTTCCTAATATGATAATTAAAAACCAACAGACTGATGAAAATGCGGGACATTTTCTCAATATGCGACGTGCGGGACAAGGAGTGAAAATGCTGTGCGGTACAACGCAAAGTGGGACGGGTGGTCACCCTATTTCAAATGCATTGATCAATATGCTTGCGTCACTTCACTGTAGCCTATATGTGCGCTGGTTCGATCCTTTCCGTGTTCTGACCGGTGTCCGAATCTCAATCAAACGCAAGTCTATTCATTCAAATGATTAATAATGGGAAATAACAAGCGCTTCCATTTCAGAGTCCCTGTTATCAGATCTGCTGAAGATGTTGCTGTTCATGTTTGCCAGCGCAGGACATTTTACAAATCCAGACCAGACGATGTTCTACGGCCCCTGTCCGAAATAAAGAGTAGCCTATCCATGTCACACAGAACAGTTAGGGTGATATTCCTTAATCATACTACCCATCCATATCATTCATCCCAGTATCAACGTCAGAAGGCTACACTATTTCAGGCACACCACAAGGTGTCACTGTGGCCTCAACGCTTCGCTCTCGCCTACTCTGAGCTCGATTGCTATGTCTGAGGTAAGCCACGCCCTCCTCATTACCCTACGGACAAAGAAATATCAAAATACATAAATGAAAAAATAAAGAAATGTAGAAATAAAGAAATGAATAAATGTGGAAATGAACAAATATGGTACATAAATAAAAAAATAAATGTGGAAATAAATAATATATATATATATATAAATAAGGAAATAAATGTATAAATAATTATATATATATTTGCTTTTCTATGTATATTTATTTATTTATTTATTTATTTTTGCTTTTTTATATTTCTTTGTATATTTATTTATGTATTTATTTATTTTTAATTTTGGCAGACTTGAAGTTCCATAGGTGGAAAAGCTACTTGTGATGAACTCTGATTCTTCATGTGGCTTTCCCTTTTACCACCTGCATTATTATGGTGGTTGTCAGTATATGTTAAAGGTACAAAACAGATTTTAGCAGTAGTGTGCTTTGTTGAATTTACTGGTTTACATTCAAATTTTCTTGTTTGTAAATTACAGTTTTATACTGTAAAATGTACAGTTTGTTCTGTAAATGTGTTTACAGTTTTTCTGTATTTTTTACAAGATTATTCTGGCAACCACAGCTGCCAATATTATATTGTAAAAACTATGGATTTTTTTACAGTGCACCTGTCATTTCTGTGCTGAGATTTAGTGTTTACAGAACATTTTAAAAGCTAATTTTAGCCTAAAATTTTCATAAAATGATTCATCTTACTGAGGACAAAAACACGTGTGACTATCAGAGAGACGATCTTACCACAGTGTCTCCAGTTTACAGCGAGGATCCTCCAGTACAGCAGAGAGCAGATGAACTGAATCTCCTAGTTTATTCTCAGACAGATTCAGTTGTCTCAGGTGTGAGGGGTTTGATCTCAGAGCTGAAGCCAGAGCAGCACAACCTTCATCTGTGACTCCACAATTCATCAACCTGTAGAGAACAATGACACGCTCTTCACTCTCTCAGTTTGTCACTTCACTGAAATATGATCCATAGGAGCGTTTACTAAAGTTGTGCCCCTATCGACAACAGGACACTTTCATTTTAATGCATTGTAACCTTTTATCTGCGTCACATTTCGGGTTTCGTGTAGCTTAATTGATAGAGCATTGCAATATGCAATCATGTGATCATGCGATCGTGGGTTCAATCCCAGAGAACGCATGTGCTCATAAATACTGTATTTGCAATTTTGTAAGGGTAGGTTTAGGTTTGGGGTAAGTGTAGTCGTTAATAAAAAAAAAAAAGAAAAAGGGTTTTGCTAAATTGAAATAGGACGACTGGTGGGTAAGGGACCGTGTAAAATGTCCACACATTGCATTTAAATGAACACGCATTTTGATTGGTAACGACGGTCATACAGACGTAACACGACACTGTCATTATTTTTACGCCCGCTAGAGGGCGCATGACTTTAAAACATAAATATAGTTGTCACAACAAGGTGCTTGAAAAAAAGACCTATAGTGTCGTTTTTTGGAGGAGGACAGTGTCTTTCAGACATTTAAATGAAGTTTGAATGAAGTACTGAGCAATATAAAAAAAGACATTTATTGTTTGTTAAAATCAAATTCCACTGATGTCTATGGAAGCTGCAATAATAACCCTTTCAATTATATAATTTGATGAAGTGATTTATTCTTATCAGAAACACATTGTGTATGAAACAATAAATTTTACTCTATTCTTCTCCCAGTTCACCGGCCACATTTATGTATTTCGGGAAAAAATTCGTAAATCCGACAGCTCTGAATTGCGGTGCAAACTCATCGCGTGACAAAACACATTCACTTCCACATATTTTACAATCGCAATATTTCATAAAATTCATGATATAGTTAACAAGTTTGGGAATATTTTGAATAAAAAAGGAAAAACTATATAAACGCGATACCTGCATATATCTGTTAGCTGCATGACGCGTCTCCAAGGAATTAATACGTTCTAAAATAATGTTCTAAAATAATTTCTACTTCTGAAGTGCTTCTTTTATAAAGACCACCGCTTTCAAACATAACGCAGTGAAGCAGCCCCTGCATGGAGTGAATTATCGATTCTCGAGCCATCGATATCAACCAATTCAGCACCAGCGCCACGAACAGCACCTGGTAACGTCGCACTTAAGAAGATATACCTTAAGCAACCTCCTAAGGGACAGTTCGGGGAACACGCCTAGGAAAGGTATATCTTCAGTTAAGGTATGCCTTTAGAGACTTCGTAGCGCATTAAGAAACATCGTTATCGGGAAATCCATCCCAGGTCATTTATTTAGATCAGGGGCGTCCAATCCTGTTCCTGGAGATCAACCTACCTGCAGAGTTCAGATCCAACCCTGATCCAACACACCTTATCAAGTGCTCCTGAAGAACTTAATTATCTGGTTCAGTTGTGTTGGATCAGGGTTTGATCTGAACTCAGGAACAGGATTGGACACCCCTGATTTAGATTAACAAGATAGACACATGATATACAGAACCTGCTTCTGTGCATCAAAATGATACATAATATTGAACTATTCATTTGGTCACGTTTATTCTCTACAGACTAAAATCATTTAATATAAAGAATATGACAAAATACTGACTACATTTAAAGGATATTTTTAAAGAAATGTGAAAATTAACACTGATCAGTCATTTGTGTACACCTGTCATTTCTGTGCTGAGATTTAGTGTTTACAGAAGATTTTCTAATTTTAATCCTAAAATTTTCATTAAATGATTCATCTTACTGAGGACAAAGACACGTGTGACTATCAGAGAGACAATCTTACCACAGTGTCTCCAGTTTACAGTGAGGATCCTCCAGTACAGCAGAGAGCAGATGAACTGAATCTCCTAGTTTATTCCCAGACAGATTCAGATGTCTCAGGTGTGAGGGGTTTGATCTCAGAGCTGAAGCCAGAGCAGCACAACCTTCATCTGTGACTCCACAATCCCTCAACCTGTAGAGAACAATGACACACTCTTCACTCTCTCAGTTCAGATCAACAGGTACAAGTCACAATTCTACAGACTATTAAATATGTCTAATATGTCTTAAATATATTAACTTGTTGTTTGTTAATTATTGTATGATCCACTGATGTTGTGCTGAAGGCTAAAAAAAAAATAAACTTTTTTCAATGATTTCAGAACAAGTACAAAATTAGCAAAGAGAGGATCAGGTTGTCATGTTTTGTCTGTTCATATGGTTCTTTGTATTTAGTTTCTTTGTTTGTCCCTGTCCCGGTGGCCGAGAGAGCTCAAAGCGCTGCAAATGAAGAAAAGAACAGAAAAAAACACCAGCAAATAAAGAAAACATCTTCATCAGTTTGACAACGCATGTGCTGCAGAAGTTCACAACACAACCAAATACAGAAACGTGCTGCAAATAGCACATACCAGGCCCGGCGATCTCAAGCCCCCTCTCTGCGATGATCTGAATGATGATGATGATGATTAGGCTACTTTTAGAATTAAATTAATATTTTAATTTGCCCCGCAATAATTTAGCGCATCACGCATAACCGACGCGCTGTAATAAGATTAGCCTAGCTAACTCCTCATTTAAAAAATAACAACTTGTTTAACACCTACATCTCTTCTCATTTTTATCACTACGTATGGGCCACAAGAGAAATATTAAGAAATAAATTAAGGTTAAATAGTGTTATCAGAACATGTTGAAGTGAGCTCTCATCGCTGAGTTTTTAGTTTCACTTTCTGCATTGAATAGTTGACTGGGATTTGTATGGAAGCCCGTTTCCGCCACTAAATAAAAAAATAAAAGGATTAATTGCGACTTTTTATCTCACAATTCTGACTTCTTTTCTCACAATTGCGAGTTATAAAGTCAGAATTTTGAGATAAAAAGTCGCAATTACTCTTTTTATATTTTTATTTAGTGGCGGAAACGGGCTTCCATAGATTTGAGACATAAAATCGAGTAAATTATTAAAAATAGGCTATATTATTTATTATTAATAATTTATTAATACTATTTTTTACGCAAAATATTATTTTTTCAGATTTTTTTGTATTAAAACTAAAATTTACTCGTTTCATTTCTTTGTAAAATTGTTTTCTGTTTTTTGACTTTCAGATATGTAAGTTTTGTGGCAACGTAAAGTGTGTGGAAGAAGTATCACTGAAGTATCCAGTATGTTTAAGTAATTGAAACATTCTTAAACAGGAGAGATTCAGGCAACCTGTTCACAGTAAATGAAGTAAGTTTTGTCATTATTTACATTAAGACATCTTTTGTAAATTGCAATAATTTCCTTTACACTAGGCCTCCATCTCTTCCATCTTTCTTTTCCTTTTTTCCTCTTAGATAAAAGCAGAATTTATGCGGGTAAAGACTGTGCCACTTTTGTCACCGTTCATAGCAGCTGGACAGACACAAGGTGTGGTAAATTGCATTACAGTTCTTTGGAACTAATTACAAAGATTGAACTATAATCAATCACTGTTTTTTAATATGCATCATATTTTTCAGTACGAAGACATACACATCAAACGAGACTGTGTCAAAGAGTCTGTATGTGTGTCTCAATGGGGACATTAAAGAATTCCAGGTTTGTACTATATACATACTTTTTGTAATGACCTAAACAAAGTATATTGCTGTGTGCTGCCAGTATTTCAATGAAACTAAACAAGGTGTTATTTATTTATTTATTCATTCATTTATTCATTCATTCATTAATTTACTTGCTTAGGACTGCAATCCTGAAGGAGATGAGGGAGGAATTTCTGAGACCACTCTGGGCCTTTTTGTGACCCTTAAAGTGCTGAGTACTAGCTAGACGATGTTGGAGTAGCAACAGAGGGTGTAAAACTGCTACAACACTTGAGAGTTTTTCCTTTGGATTAATAATGCTGTTCGGATTGATCTACGCACTCAAGCTAGGCTCAGAGTCTCAAATTCACATTTGAATTCTTCCAGAAGGTAATGATGAATTTGGACTTCACATAGATGTTTCCATCCCCTGGAAGGACTTTGAAAACTTTTAAACTTGTTCTGTAACGTTGAATTGAAGACAGTATGAACCGATGACACTATGAACCGATGACACTAACTCAAATCAAGAGACTGCACCTAATGCACCTTCTAGCTTCCTCTAACTCTGATACATTTAAAGGGTTAGTTCACCAAAAAATAAAGATTATGTTAGTCTCCTACGCAGTTGATGTTGTACACAAAATATCTTAATTTGTGTTTTGAAGATGAACGAAGGTCTTAGGGGTTTGGAGCGACATGAGGGTGAGTAATTGATGACAGAAATTTTATTTTTGGGCGAATAAACCCTTTAACAGAGATGTTAGCCCTTGTGCTATTCCTTGTCCAGGAAGTTAACTTGTGAGTAGGACACTTGGGCTACTGAATGCCTAAATGCTGAAATGTGACGGACAACAGAAAACCTGTTATAAGTAAAATATAATCCTTCAGATTGCTTTTCTTTTTTTTCCCCAAGTGTCCTGATTGTTTATTTGTTTGAACAAATGTTTACAAGGAATGTAACCATTTACAGATCTGTATCAAGTTTCAGATAAGTGAAAGCACAAACTGATTACCATACTATGCAGTGAGATCCCAATATTACCTTGAATATGTGAAAATAATGTTTGTGTTGAAATTTGGTTCCTTGTTGATCTATGAACTTGGCACACAGCCATAACCATTGTGTTAGTTTGGGAGAAGGCACAAAACTGCAGTAAACAGTTGCCTTAATTTGTGAAATACTGCGTTCTATTTTTTTTTTTTTTTTTTTGTCAGATTGGATGTTTCTTATTATTCCTGGAGCAATTGTGACAATAAACGTTTATAAATGTAACACGTGTTTGACCATTTATTTAATATAAATAAAGAAATGTAAGGTAGTTATATAAAGCAAGTAAGAATAAGTTACTTGAAAAGAGTAAGGTTTATGTATTACACAAGCTTAAATTGCAGTTTATCAGTTAACATAACCTTTATTTAATTCATTCAAGTCAACTGAACATGATGGGGAAGCTTAAATAAAAGTTAACTTTTTTACGTTGGATTTATGTGATTAAATTGGATGGAAATTTTATATGCAATTGAATTACATAAGTTTTAACTTTTGGGGTTAAATATTTTTTGAGTGTTCACACCTGTTCCTTATTTTACTCCAGATTTTGTAAGTGTATTTATAGCCCAGTGTTTCAGTTCCTGGTTGTTCATTCTTCTTGTTTTGATGGTTTGTTTCTTGGTTCTCTTACATTACTCTTCTCCAGTTCTCTGTTATATTGAGTTTGTTTGGTTTTTGTACACTGTAAATGATTTTTGTTGTTTTTACAGTAATATTACTGTATTCTCAACAGTTCTTTACTGGAGAATTTGTGTACAGTATGTTGATGTAGATTTTGTTTTCACAGTATTATCACTATTTTCAACAGTTTCGTACTGTATGAGCTGCAGTATGTTACTGTAGATTTTCAATGCATTCTGGGAAAATAGTAGCCTACTGTAAATCTAAATACAGTACAAAATGACCTCAAAAAACAACCACACGTCCTCACACAACGGCTCTGTGACAGACTCATCGTGAAGATGAAAGCACACAAGAGTATGGTGGGTTAACTAATTTTTTAGACTTTTCAATTGCTTTATACATTTTATTCTGATGTTATTTGCAGTATATAAAGCTGTTTTAGTAATACTTTTCTGCAAGAATATCAGAGTGAACGCTCAATTTCTGAGTAAATCTGAGCTAACTGGCCTTTTTTCCTGCAGCGTCTCTGGCAGACCGGCGAGAGACTCGT
Source organism: Ctenopharyngodon idella (assembly GCF_019924925.1). NCBI lineage: Eukaryota > Metazoa > Chordata > Actinopteri > Cypriniformes > Xenocyprididae > Ctenopharyngodon > Ctenopharyngodon idella. Next base: position 5,679,767 of record NC_067242.1, read on the forward strand.
TGTGAAGATGAAAGTCCTAGGATCAGGGGTGTGTCCAGGATTTTATACTTGGGGTGGCAAAGGGGGGTCAAGAGCAAAATAAGGGGTGCCAACTAGGCTTGCCATGGTATATGCAAAACCAGTTATACCATATTATGACGGACAATACCGGTATTTTATACTGATTTAAAAGGGGAAACAATAAAAAAAATAAAATAAAATAAATACTTGAAACTACTTGATAGTATATTAAAAACACATTTTTTCATATTTCACAGTGTCTCAAAATAGCACAGCTGAGTACACTTAGATGTTCTTAAGCTTATCTTAAGAAGATTTCAAGTGTTTTTTTTACCATTTTTAATTTGTTTTTGTAGTTCTAATCAAATCCTCCTCCAAAGCGTAATGGGTTGTGAGCAATATTAGCTGTTATATTGTGCACGGAAATAGTAAATAGTAGACCATCCGGGGACTTTTGGCATATTCTTTTGAACATACTATGCTTTGGGACACACTTATTGTAATCTCACGTACTATTTAGGATGGATAGTTTGGACATTGGGACGCAGGGAGTGGCCCTCCAGGAACAGGATTGGACACCCCTAACACATTGGCTGTCTTCAATATGACATACTTAATTTCTAGAGATTACTACAGGTTATTTCATTTCATTTCACGTATTTATTAAGCACTGATAAACACAACAGCAGTTGAACCATAGTGCTGTACAAATAAAATAAAACAATGAGAAAATAAAATCAGCAAATTTGACATACAAGGTTTAAAAAGCCAAAGTAAAAAAATAAGATTTCAATTTAGATTTAAACTCATAGACAGAAATTGATTTTTTCACAGATAAAGGGAGACTATTCCATAGCCTAGGCCCAGCTGTCGCAAATACACGATCACCTCTTGCCTTTAACCATGATCTAGGCTGAGACAAAGAGCAACTTTTGATCTCAGACATCTTGTTGGCTTATTTTCTTTTAATAAGTCAGACAAATAAGAGGGTGCCAGATCATTTAAAAACAAAGACCAATATCTTAAAATCAATTTGATAACACACTGGTAGCCAGTTTAAAGTCTTTAAGATCAGAGTAATATGATCTCGCTTTCGAGTCCCAGTTAAAAACCTGGCTGCAGCATTTTGGACCATCTGGAGTCGTGATATTGAAGACTGAGGTAGACCAACATATAAAGAGTTACAGTAATCCAGGCGCGATAGGACAAGGGCATGCGTGACTCTCTCAAGATCTTTAAAGGGGGGTATAATGCTATTTCATGCATTCTGACTTATTTACACTGTTAAAGAGTTGGATTATCATGCTAAACATGGCCAAAGTTCCAAACACGAGTTGGGTGTATGACAGAGTATTTCTGTGCCAATTTCTGAGTATTTCAGTATTTCTGGGAGGGGATTCGAGTATGGGCCTGAGTGATGTAAACGGGGGCGGAATTCCTTGTACGGGCACTTCTCCAGGAAGGGCGCACGCACACGTCGACCAGAGAGAGAGAGCAAGAGCACGCCCATCAACGCGCGTTAGGGTTTACAGAAGTCGTTGGCAGCGCTGCACAGGTCACAGGACTTCACAAAATCAACAATCTCACCAAAGAAGTGTGTTTTTGGTTGTGAGGGAAAGATAACCTTGCTTCCCAAAGAACCCAGCGTTACGTGGAGCTGAGAGTTTTGTGCTCACGCATTACATTGATGCGCTCTCGATATTTGTTATTGAAATAACCATAGAAACTGATAGTTGCAATCACGTTTTTATTGGTTAAAATGAATGGAGAATATCTTGTGTTTTTCCGTGGCTGTTCGAGCCCTCAGGAACAGCGCTTATGGTTTCATAAACAAGGCCCAGTTCCACTCTGGATTTACAGATCATTTGAAACTGAAAGATGGAGCGGTCACAGCGATATTGATCCCGGTCATGAGTCTGAACCGCAGGTGGTGAGTAAAACTGCTTCAAATGTCTGTTTTGTTGGCAATAGGCACCTAAGTGCATATAATGTAAACAACACGAACGTAGTGAATTCATAAATTCATTATTCATTATTCACTGTACGCTATATTCATTATAGTGATTTAAAAGTTACCCATGGATAACGCGATGGTGTATTGTGTGTGTTTAAATACATCTGTTTAGCTGACCATTGATAGCTTGCAGCCGATCTCTACACAAAAGCTGCGTGTGCTCCTGACAGCTCATCACTCTTTCTCCGCTCACAACGTCACGCCTCCAGGCACTCGGCTGTTTTCGGAAAGACTCGGTACAGCGTGTGTATCTTTTATAAATATGACTAAACTAAAGACTTTTCGGCGATATGAAGGATGCTATACTACTCTATAGGTACTTAAGATTAACATGAGATTAGCAGAAACTGTGTGTGATACCCCCCCTTTAAAAGATAACCAAGACTTGACTCTAGAGAGAAGTTTTAACTGGAAAAAAACATGACCTCACTACTGTATTAATATGTTGATCAAATTTCAGGGAGGAATCTAAAAGGAATCACAAATTTTTCACAGTTGGATTGATGAAGGTGTTCAGATACTCAAGATTAAGGTTTCATTAGCCTTTTTCACCTGAGGCCCAAACACAATAACTTCTGTTTTGCTAAAATTTAAACGTAAAAAAAATTTGAAGACAGCCAGTATCTAATGTCCTCTAGACATGCAAACAATTTCCCTAACCCTTTCATGTCTTTTTGCTTCAGAGCAGATATATTTGTGCATCACCTGCATAAAAGTGAAATGATACTCCATGTTTCCTAAGTATATTTCCAAGTGGGAGCATATACAAAGAAAACAGGGTTCGGGCAAGAATGGACCCTTGAGGAACACCACAAGTCAAGGGGGCAACAGATGAAACAGAGTTTCCAATGCCCACTGAAAAAGTTCTGTCACACAAAAAGATTTAAAGCAGCTTAGGGCAAGGCCTCGGATGCCCACACACTGTTCAAGACGTGAAATAAGAATAGTGTGGTCAACTGTATCAAATGCAGCACTCAGGTCTAGTAAAACCAGAATAACTGAATCCCCTGAATCAACTGATACCAGGATATCATTTAATACTCTTAGTACGGCAGACTCAGATTTCTCCTAAAGCCAGACTGAAAAAAAATCTCAAAAATTTCTCAAATGTCTCAAAAATACTGTTTGTGTCCAGAAATGTTTGTAATTGCACTAATATTGATTTCTCTAAGATTTTTGCTATAAAAGGTCAATTAAAAATAGGCTTTTTCAAGACTGGTTTCACCAAAGCATGTTTACAAAAAGTTGGGACAGACCCAGTAAGAAAACTCTTATTAACAATTTCTAAGATCCATGTCCCAAAACAGTCAAAAATATATTTGAAAAAATGTGTGGAAACAATATCTAAAGAGGAAGTTGTAGCCTTCAACTTAGTGACTGTATGAATTAAACAGTCTAAAAACTTAGTAGTCGTCAGAGAGACAGGTAACGCTTCAAAGGGAGATACAATGGACTGCCTGATAACCATTATTTTATCAACAATATTACGATCCGTCTAGGTTAAATCACAATAAATTAAAAAAAAGAAAGAAAAATGCCTCCACCGCCCAGTCGTCAGACCAAAGAAAAAATAAATAGATAAATAAATCAAAACCACTAGATTCAGGGTTCAAAAAAAAAAAAAAACGTTTTATTAAGATAAAATAAAATGAGTAAATAACATTTGAGAATTTCCAGGATAACAAACTTCAGGAAGACCCAAGGCCCAAAATAACAAACAAATAACGAGTAATAAACAAAAAATATCCAAAATAACTTCCCTCAGATTATCAAAACAAAATACAACAAATTACCCTTACTACACTAACAAAACAGAGCGAAATTAATTTCAAAAGAAAAGGGCAGGTCAACCCTACCGGGCACCATCACTGTAAAGAAAAGAAAATATATAACAGAGTCCCAAAAAAAAAAAAAAAAAAAAATATACACAATATGTAATGGGGGTCTGGCGGCTGGAGAGGAGTGCGACCGGCCCGAAGTCGCACAGCTCAACTGCAGAAAGCGGAAGAGATGGTTTTAAACCCTTATTCAATCGTCCTAAGCCAATCCCGGCAGAGAGAGGTGGAGCCATCCCGCAACCGATTAGGCTACGTGATATCCTGCTTAACACAAGCAAAGCAAAAGAACACATAGACAGAAATAACAGGAAAACAATATACTGAATTACACAATTCCGTAACAACAAAAAAATGCAGAAAGTTTTCACACAAAATAACCGATTCAGAAAGATAGATGTTATAGGATTCGTCACAGAGTTCAATATATTGAACAAGACCCTTGAACTACTTGAGTTTTTAGTAATTTGCTCTGAGAAATACTTGGACCTGGCAGTTTTTACAGCTTTTTGATGTATAGTTAATGCATAATTTCATAAGACACCTGTAACTTGTCCTTTTTCCATCGCCGCTCTGCTCTTCTGCAGACTTGTCTAAGACGGCGAGTGTTATTATTCAGCCAGGTTCATATCTATCTTTATATTGTTTAGGTCTCAAGGGAGCAATGGTATCTAAGACACTGGTACACGGCGAATTAAACATATTGAGAAGTTCGACAACATTTAAAACGTCAGCACAAGATTCTACTATCCACTTATGCAGTGGATATATATTTAGACATTATACGAGGTAATTATTTTAAATTGTATAGACAGATTTTGTAAAGATGTTTCAACATGCAGTCAAAAATGACCTTTCTGCCTCAGTCAAATCTGACTGTTACAAAGAAAAGATAGAGCAAGCATTTTGTTACCTGCCATTTATTTTAAACATCACAGTTCAAGCATAACTTTATATTGTCTTCACATGCTATCAGAATTATGGTAAATATGAGTTTCCTAGTTGGAAATTGGACATGAACTAAAAACATAAGGAGAGGAGAACGATTGCTGCTGTGACTGCTATTCTTTATTAGTTTTTTCCACAATACATTGCCTGTCTTGTTGTTAAAGCAGTGCATGTTAACATATATGAATAGTCATTTAAAGCATATTGTTTGTTTTATACACAGTGAAAATAGCATGTATTTGACTGAAATTCTAGAACTGTTGACTATCCAGATCTATATAGTGTGGTAAAACTAGAGTAGGATGTATGTTTGACCACTACTAACATTTTAGTCATTATCTGTGGCAACCTTATCTTGTAAACCATTTGGCTTTTGTTGTAAATGTGTTTATAATCAATATTCTTTAGTGTCGTCTGCTAGTGTTTGCCAGTGAATCTATGAATTTCTGGGAAATGACCCAGCCCATCACTCAAACACTCCATCAGCGAGAAAAACAAGCCACTCTCTGTGTTGAGGCCAATTTCACCACTGCTCTCCACATTATACCTGTAACATTCACAGAAAAACGGCTTTCTAATTCTTTTAACAACAAAGCACTTGAAAATAACAAACTAGCATTAGTTACACAGTGGTCAGACTGTGTGTGTGTGTGTGTGTGTGTGTAATGTGGAAACAGATACAACCACATAAACTCAACAAATTTAATTTTTTTGAGTGTGTGTTCAGAATCAGAAGTCTATAAATAGTCACCAAGTCTTGCACAACTCATGAAAAAACAAAAATGGTTCAGAGTAGACATGTGCTGGTATTTAGTAATATGGTATATTGCAGTAATGAATATGTACTGTATGGTTATCGGGGGCACTTCAAAATACTGTGATAAATTCTAGGTGGTTCTTATCTAGTTTTGATTTTTAGAACACACATTGGCTTCTTTTCCATCAACCGGTTAAAATTTACAACATATTAATAACATGCATGCTGTGTAACAGAATGAAGAAAAAAGGCAAATTCACTCTATGAGAGATGGCGCTTATTGAAAAGCATAAATAGCACAGCTACCCCCGTACACAAAGCAGAGCTGCAAAACTTTTGGCTTCTGACACCTCTTCACAGAGATGAATGAAAGACAGTATTTACATGTTTTCAAACAGCCATTTTGAATTTTGCATTCGCTAATTTTGCTTTTGCTACTCTTTATCAAACAACACCAAATACTTAAGGCACACTATATGCAGAAATTTTCAGTTACTATTTGTAAACACAACATTCACATTTGGGCCCTCCTCATAGGCAGAACACCACCAGAAGCACATAATAAACACTAATTATGTCATCATTAAAACAATTACAGTGCCTAGTAATCTGTCATGTTATAGATTGCAATCAACAACAGCAGCATTAGCAAAATGTTTTGTGTCAAGACAGAACTAAAGACAGACTCACAGTACAGAACTATGAGACTACGTGAATCGTCACGGTGCTCACACTACACAAGTTTTCTTGTCGTCTGCCGTCTTCTTGTCTTAGCAGGGCTCATACTACACAACACAATGCTGATAAGGTGCACAAACTACAAGATCTTTGGCCAAGCAACAACCCCAACCAACAACGAAAAAACATTTTCTCACATGACTTCACGAGAGACACTGGAGAGTCGCTTATGCTCGCTGCCCAAGTCATATGTACAGAAAAAAAGATTAGACAAAAAATAAAATAAAATAAGAAAATTGGGCATAAACACACACAGGCTGGCTGTCTAATGTCTATTCAGCAAAAACTGATGGTAAATAAAATATATCAATGCTAAGTGTAGAGCAAAGACCACTTATTTATGTTTTAAAAATATATTTCATGTTAGATTATTAGTATAAAACAATTATGATCAAATTGTCACCTTGCATTCATGTACATTAAGGTGCATGATATCATTAGAGCAGTTTACCAAGTTGTTTCATCGCTCACACTACAAGATAACGTGGTGAAAATATCAAACAGGTTTGAAAATATCGCAGCATCTGTGACTGCTGGAGACAGGCTCTGATCACGTTACTGACATGATCATATTTGATCATCAGAGCATCAGAGACCGCAACTAGCACCGGTATGGCGCTGATCCGGGGGTTTTGTTGCGGACCTTGGAAATCTGTCTGCGACAGCAAAATCCAGTGTTAGTCTGCCTTTAGCGGGGCTTCCTGAGCCTCAGACACAGAAGATAAAGTCTTGCACTCACATGCGCTGATATTGGCTGGAGCGAAACACCCACTGGCTAAAAGAGACTCAATGTTTACACTATTAGGGAAGTTAAACCCATTAATGGCATACTAATAGTAGACAATGAACAATAAACTGGGTTAAGAGAATGTATTTTAGCATAAATTTTACAAACTTCACCTGTAAAGGTTAAAGTCCCCCTTCAGTCAATAATTGTATCTCTTCAAACTCATCTTTGATAATCACAATGACATATTTAAACACTTTTTTTTTCCTGGGACAATAATTTCCTCATGCCTTAAAACAGCTAAAATGTAACTCTACACCATTGCTTCATCATGAATATGCAAATTAGTCTCCGCCTCTACTCCATCACACCAGCTCAGACTGCCTGATCCACTCGGTCAACTGTAGTAACAGATACACAATGGCAAGTGGAAATATTACTTTAATTCAGCCATATACTTGAACCAGAAACTGAAAAGAAGAGGAAGAGTGAATTGTACAGGCAGGTCCAGTTCTGCGGGTGTAATGATGGGTCGACAGAATGTGGATCCATTTGCAGCTAATTTTATTAAAAGGACTTACAGAGCAGACAGGGCAAAGGCAGAGGCATAAACAGGAACAGGCAATGGTCGAGGCAGGCGGCAGACAAACAGAAACAGGGTACAGGCAAGGATCAGGGCAGGCAGCAAACAATCACAGTCCAGGAAACAGGCAAAGATCAGGGTAGGTAGCAAAGGGTCGCAGGGAATAAACAGTCCAATCGGTAACAGGTAAACAGTCCACAGAAAAACGCTCAGAAAAGATCACCTAGGCAAATCAAGACTTCGCAATGTGTGTGTGTGTGAGTGTGTCTTAAATAGTGTGAGTGTGATGCGGTGCAGGTGTGTGTGCAATCAGTCCCAGGAATGAGGGCCCATGGGAAACGTAGTCCGCATGAGAACTGATCAGTATTCCGGTGATGGCTCCCTCCGGTGGTCCGGAGGAAGGGCCGAGGGAGCCACATTCGTGACAGCGGGGGTTCTTGAGGGTGCTAAGCACACGCACACCAAAGCAAGAGCACCATCAGCTGATACTGTAATAATATAATATAATATTGATGAAACAGATTCGGTAAACACTCCAGTGTGTATTTGTGTTTGGAGAAGGTCAAATGTTTCTATTTACAACCACAGGAGTAGTTTGTGAGGTTAGGATCCAAGATTTGACTAAATATATTTTTTAATTCATATTTTCAACTCAAAAGTAAATATGCATATAATGTAGTTATTTTAATATTTTAGATTATTTTGTAAATAAATTAATAAATCAAATCAAACTTTGATTTGCCTCCCCCAATGTTATTTGTGTAAGAAGTTATCATGTGACGAATCTGCATTTGGGCGGATAACAGCCTATGAGATATACTGCTTTTTTGTAGTGTGGCCTGAATGGATATTTAGCTTTTTTTTTTTTTTTTTTTTTTTAAACTGCAGTGAAATCTGTATCTAACTAAAATAAAGTCAGATGAAGATGCTGATGTCGTGTTTGATGACTCTGGACCTGGACAATCTCATACAGGTGATCTTCAGGACACTCTGTTGTAGCGGCTCTTGCATTCATGTCAGGAAGAGGACCATTACATCCAAATGTTATTCAATTTACACAAAACAAAACTTAAAGATTTTTAAATATAAACTGCTTAATCTGCCATTTTCAGTAAGATGTGTGATTTAACTTTAAGATGTGTGTTTAACTTTAATCAAGCCCAACAGATATCTATTTTAAAGCAGTGGGTATACAGTGCATTATTTTCAACGTGTTGAACAGGTGTAGTGAAAGTGATTTGTGTGCGATGTATCTGGTTGCCATGACAACCTCACTGCTGCTCTATGTAATCAGTAAAACCACTTGAATGGTACAGAGTGTGAATTTGTTCACTATAGAAAAGCTACAATGTATTCAGGCTTTATATAATCCAATCCTTTCTAGGATATATATAATCAATTCAGAATCTGAATGAAAGTCGACACATAATGGCAATTAATATGATTAGCCTTTGGCTTGACTACGTTATCAAACAGCTAATAATGTGTTGCTAATGTTACACAAACCATGTTCCCGTTCTTCATCTCAGAGTCTGACAGCTTTCTTCTGAAAATCAGCATCCTTAGAAATAATGATAGGAAAAGCCCTGCACATTGACGGGATTGGTTTCATATTTGGTAGGAATTAGGGACGGTTTCAAACACGTCTTTGGTTCACTGCAGTTTTAAGGAGAAACTGCTCAGCAATGGTGTTGACTGATGAATTTGCACATGGTTTGTCTTAAAGCATATTAAAAATACTACATAGAAGTATAAACAACATTAAAAACTTGATTTTCACCACAGGGGGTCCTTAATATTTATTTTAATCTGAACTAAACCATGCCAGTCTAGAAAACACATCAAGATATTTGTTGAAAATGATTTTTTTTAAAATTATTATTATTATTTTATTATTTTATAAATGATCTTTATTATTGTTCTTTATAGTTTTTTTTTTTTCACTTTAATCTGTTTGAAATATTGGTTTACTTTATACATTTTTATTGTGTATGGTTTCATCCTGTTTTTGTAATGTCGTTCAATATTGACAATACTGTATATCATGATAAAAATTACAGTGATATGAAAAGGTAATACCGTCACCAGTTCATACCAGAGTTCATCTTCAGTATCAGAATCAATACATCAAATGATTCATCTTACTGAGGACAAAGACGTCTGACTATCAGAGAGACGATCTTACCACAGTTTCTCCAGTTTACAGTGAGGATCCTCCAGTACAGCAGAGAGCAGATGAACTGAATCTCCTAGTTTATTCCCAGACAGATTCAGATGTCTCAGGTGTGAGGGGTTTGATCTCAGAGCTGAAGCCAGAGCAGCACAACCTTCATCTGTGACTCCACAATCCCTCAACCTGTAGAGAACAATGACACACTCTTCACTCTTTCAGTTCAGATCAACAGGTACAAGTCACAATTCTACACATTAAACATGTCTAATATATGTCTTAAATATATTAATTTGTTGTTTGTTAATTATTGTATGATCCACTGATTTTGTGGTGAAGGCTCAAAACAAAATCAACCTTTTTCAATGATTTCAGAAAAAGTACAAAATAAGCAAAGAGAGGATCAGGTTGTCATGTTTTGTCTGTTCATGTGGTTCTTTGTATTTAGTTTCTTTGTTTGTCCCTGTTCATTTGTTACCTTGGTTACTCATTTGTTCATTGTTCACACCTGTTCCTTGTTTTACCCATCATTTTGTAAGTGTATTTATAGCCCAGTGTTTCAGTTCCTGGTTGTTCATTCTTCTTGTTGTTTTGATGGTTTGTTTCTTGGTTCTCTTTCATTACTCTTCTCCAGTTCTCTGTTATATTGAGTTTGTTTGGTTTTTGTACACTGTAAATGATTTTTGTTGTTTTCACAGTAATATTACTGTATTCTCAACAGTTCTTTACTGTAGAATCTGTGTACAGTATGTTGATGTAGATTTTGTTTTCACAGTATTATCACTGTATTTTCAACAGTTTCGTACTGTATGAGCTGCAGTATGTTACTGTAGATTTTCAATGCATTCTGGGAAAATAGTAGCCTACTGTAAATCTAAATACAGTACAAAATGACCTCAAAAAACAACCACACGTCCTCACACAACGGCTCTGTGACAGACTCATCGTGAAGATGAAAGCACACAAGAGTATGGTGGGTTAACTAATTTTTTAGACTTTTTAATTGCTTTATACATTTTATTCTGATCTTATTTGCAGTATATAAAGCTGTTTTAGTAATACTTTTCCTGTAAGAATATCAGAGCGAATGCTCAAATTCTGATTCAAGCTGTGCTAACTGGCCTTTTCTTCCCGTAGCATCGCTGACAGACCGGTGAGAGACTCGTTGATGAAAGTCCTAGGATCAGGGGTGTGTCCAGGATTTTATACTTGGGGTGGCAAAGGGGGGTCAAGAGCAAAATTAGGGGTGCCAACTAGGCTTGCCATGATATATGCAAAACCAGTTTTAAAAATAACATATTATGATGGACAATACTGGTATTTTATACTGATTTAAAAGGTGAAACAATAATAAAAAAAAATATTTGACAACAACAGTTCCTAACTAAAAATGCACTCATTACATCAACAGATGTTTGATTCTTCTACAACAGGGGTCATTTTTAAGTAATCCATGTCTGATTAAGATTGAAGCTAAACTCTAAACCCTGATCTACATAAAACATTAGTAATGGTTGGTGGGTCAAAAACAGGAGCACCAAGCCACATTTTATATTATCATGCTTTCAGTAAAAATCTTCTCATCAGTAAATGAAAAACTGTCTAAATATCAAAATAAAATAAAATAAAATTTGTAAAATATACCTCTATTGCAGGGGTGTCTAAACTCTGTCCTGCAGAGTTTAGCTCCAACTTGCCTCAACACACCTGACTGGAAGTTTCTTGTAAGTTTCTAGTAAGATCTTGATTCGCTGCTTCAGGTGTGTTTTATTGGGGTTAAAGCTAAACTCTGCAAGATAGTTGCTGCATCCCAATTCACCTGCTTATACTTTACTCAAAAATGATGCACTCTTTTTGTGAAGAAAAAGTTCATACTTTTGAGTGTGTAGCGAAAGAGTAGACAAGCTTTGGGACGAACTATCACGCATCCTGCACTGTAAACTGGCCTGTCAATCATCTTGTCACAGTTAAACTCCTCCACGTTTTATTTAAATTTGAAGAGAAGATTTGAAGAGAAATTGAAGAAAAGAAGTAGGTTGTTGATCTGCCAGTCGTGGGTCTTTCATGCGGAGACTCTCTTCATGTGTTTGCGTAATGATGCATTTAAAACCTCATGGCCTAACGGAGCCTTATAATAGTCCACATTGTTTTTGCAGATGAAATGTAACAGGATAACATTAAAAAAATATTTTTATCAGGTTAAATTTTGATTATTAGCCACCCAAACCCCTTTATCTAAACCGTATTTAACCATCGGTCACACACATACTCATACTTCAGGTTTCAGAGTTGGGCATGTCATAAACTTTAAACGTGGCGGAGTGGAGAACGATTGCTGCTGTGACTGCTATTCTTCACCTTGTCTTGTTGTTAAAGTATTAACATATATGAAAGGCCATTTTAAGCATTGTTAGTTTTATACAGTGAAAACAGCATGTATTTGACCCAAATTCTAGAACTGTTGACTATCCAGATCTATATAGTGTGGTAAAACTAGAGTAGGATGTATGGTTGACAACTACTAACATTTTAGTCATTATCTGTGGCAACCTTATCTTGTAAACCATTTGGCTTTTGTTCTGAATGTGTTGTACTGCTAATGTTTGCAAGTGAATCTATGAATTTCTGGGACTGGTAAATGACCCAGCCCATCACTCAAACACTCCATTAGTGAGAAAAAAAAAAAAATGTGTGTGTGTGTGTGCGTTTTTGTGATTTACGAGGACACAAATTTGTATAATAACATGGGTATTACACTGGTATTACGACGTAAACATGAAGTATGAGGACATTTCATGAGGCCTCATATTTAAAATAGCTTTAAAAACATACTAAACAATGTTTTATTAAAAATGTAAAAATGCAGAATGTTTTCTGTGATGGGAAGGTTTAGGGGTAATGTAGGGGGAGAGAATGTACAGTTTGTACAGTATAAAAACCATTACGCCTATGGAGAGTCCACACTTTGATAGCAAAACAAACCTCTGTGTGTGTGTGTTATGATGATGATCAGTAGCCTACAATAAAGCTCTGCAGGTTATTTACCTCAACGAAACGCATCCTATATGAGATTAATCAGATATTTATAGGCTACTACATAAATTTAATATTACGATTTTTATCTGCACAAAATGACACGAATGCACAAGTGAAGCTTGAACTAAGTTGTGTGCTAATCAGAATGTTTAACTCCAGTAGACACGCACTTCCCACAACAACGCGCTGAAACAACAACACAGAGAATTCACAACGTTTTATTACAATAGTGTTCTCATTATAATGTTATGTAAATGACAGTCCCAGTAGTTATTAATGTTGCGCATTGCTGTTTGGCTGCCAGTGGTGTGGTCCCTTGTGATTGAAGCCAACAATTCTGCCGATCTAACTTCTTTTGGGATTGAATAAAATTGTAGTTCGGGGTTTCTCTGACGACTGTTATTACAGCTAACAGCACCACATATCCCAGGCATATTGTAACCTTGTTGTGAACTTTCTAGGAGTGTTTCATTGATCTTCCTCTGGTAGTTGAGGCTGCTGTGACTTTAGACTGAAACAGGTCACGCAGCTGTGACCAGACACAAAAATGGCGGCGATAAAACGTCACATGAAACCCATGGATAGGTTGAGCTGGAAAGAGACTGACAATCTGAGCAGACCGCTCTTAATGTTTTGATGGTGTCTGGGAGGCTCAGTGTTTACACTATTGGAGAAGTTAAACCCAAAATGGCATACTAATAGTAGAAAATGAACAATAAACTGGGTTAAGAGAATGTATTTCCACATAAATCTTACAGGCCCGGTTTCACACACAGGGCTTAGCCTAAGCCAGGATTAGGCTTTATTTCAATTAGAACATTACTGGTGTGCATCTTGAGACAAAACAATGGCTCTGACATTTTTTAAGATATGTCAGTGCAAATTACTTTCAGTCAAAACAGCTCAAACATGCATTTTAGTCTAGGACTAGCTTAAGCCTTGTCTGTGAAACCAGGGGACAATCTTCATTTTTAAAGATTAAAGTCCTCCTGCAGTCAATAATTTTATCCCTTAAAACTCATTGACAGGGGGTGCTGCAGCACCCTCAGCAACCCTAGTTCCCGCGGCCATGTTTACATCCAAATGTTACTCAATAGACCTTTATCACAGCAGTGGAATTGATCACTGGAAGTGCTTGTCGAAGCAGTGTTTCGATTCTTCCAGTTATGTACATATTTTGATTGTGCTTGTGCTGTAATCGCCTGTAAAGGCAGGATGATTTCAAAATCCAGATATTTCCAGAGACAGGAGAAGAGATATTCTGATGATTAATGTGTACAGAATTTTCCAAACTCAACAGAATTTATAGTTTTAATCAACATAAGCTGATCTGAGAAAGCCGTGGCCTGTAAACATGTCAGAGCTTGTCTAAATAGTGACCGCGACGCTACAGTGTGTGAGACCTGATGAATAAGATCAGAATCAACATATTTATTCATTTGTATTGAATATTTTAGTTATTATTCTGTCATTTTTCTAAAATGCCATTAAAAAAAAAAAAAAAAATCATTTCACTGTACGCAATTCACACATTTCTGCCAAAATTCTTAATTGATATTGATAATTGATAAATTGATAAAGTAGTCACATTATCAAGGCATACTGTTTAAGATTGATTAAATGTTTAACATCATTAAATTTCTTTAAGGCAGTTACCGTGCATTCATTCATCTATTTTAATACTGCTCTTACGAAAATTAACCATGGTTTTACTACAAAAAAAAAAAAAAAAAAAAAAAAACATGATTATTGTGGTTAAACCATGGTAACCACAAATTAACCATGGTTTTGCTAACCATATTTTAATTATGGTATTTGTAGTAAAACTGTGGTAATACAAAGGGCAATCAATCTGTGAAAAAACATGGTTACTACACTTTTACTATAATAAAACCATGGTTATTTATATAAGGGTGTTTATCAGTCAAATTCATTTAAAACTCATTTGTAAACTCAACAGGTGAAATATGATTAGTAAGAGAAAAACTGTTAATGTGAAGACGAGCACTGGACTGCAGCAGGTTAGTTGGGAAATAAATGTATTTATTATTCAGAATGCACATTTGGAAGGGAAAATTTCAGCAGGTACTTCAGCTTTATATATAGAAAGATGGTGCACTTGTATTGTTATGAATGGGAGAAAGTGCAACGCGCAATAAGTCCCGCCTTCTAAATAAGAGCCAATCGCCAAATGGTAAAGTCAGCGCGTCACTACAGCAGCCGTTAGAAGCTCCGGTTCCTATAGAAACAGTCAGACGCGCGCTTCCTATCCACCTTATTCCTACGTCCCATGACTTTGCGTGAATTATGGGTGTAACTTTTTAAACAATTAGTGAAAGGCTCACTCTATAAACACAATGATACGTTTTTTTTACTGGGTATAATGAGATGACATTATTCTACTCATTATTCAACCATCGAACATTAAAAGGACATTTAAAAGTGTAAAAGCATCAACAAGGTACTTTCAACAGACCATGAATAACCCTTATGATTTGAAATAATTTGTTTCAGTCTTTTTAAATGGAAGTTCCCCAAACTGGAAGTGCCACCCATTAATCAAAAGCTCGTCAGGAATGGATAGAGGTGGATAGAGAGGCACACTTAGGACTGCGCATGTGCATTAGCTTGATCCAGCCTGAAAAATGCAGTTTTTACATCAAACTTTAAATCCCGACTGTTTTGCACGCTTCTCATAATGTTTATTGTGTCAATAGGCAGACAGTAGGCAGCTGTTCCAACACTTTCGACCACATGAGCGTTTACACCACGAACACAAACCGATCTAATGCGTTTTCGAATATCTGTTTGCCATGACAACCTCACACCTGTAATCAGTAAAACTTGAATGGTACATGGAGTGTGAATTTGCAAGTTTATTATAAAAAAGCTAAAATGTATTTAAAAGTGTGACTGACCAAATCAGCTGGCTTGGTTAATATCAGAATTTGAATGAAAATCGACACATAACCGAAATTGATATGATTAGCCTTTAGCTTGACTACGTTATCAAACAGCTAATAATGTGTTGCTAATGTTACACAAACCAAGTTCATGTTCTTCATCTCAGAGTCAGACAGCTTCCTTCTAAAAAACAGCATCCTTAGAAATAATGATAGGAAAAGCCCTGCGCTGCACAAACTTTATACATTTTTATTGTGTATGGTTTCAACCTGTTTTTGTAATGTCATTTAATAATGTGACAATACTGTATATCATGATAAAAATAACAGTGATATGAAGAAGTAATACTGTCACTAGTTCATACCAGAGTTCATCTTCAGAATCATTTATTTGCACTGAGATATACTGTTTACTGAAAATATATTTTAAAAGCTGATTTCCTAAATAATACACTGAAAAAAAAAAACTTTCCTTACTCAGTATCTTTGTTTTCCAGTACAAATATTTAAAATTCTTACATTTTTCAGTATACAATTTCTCAAATCCGCTGTCCTGCAGAGATTAGCTCCAACTCTAATCAAAGACACCTGAACAAGCTGATCCAGGTCTTCAGAGTTACAGGAAGGAGAGTTTGATCAGGGTTTGAGCTAAACTCTACAGGGCAGTGGCCCTCCAGTGCCGGATTTTAGAAACCCTGATTTAGTCTTACAGAAGACAAAAACATGTCTGACTATGAGAGAGATGATCTTACCAGAGTTTCTCCAGTTTACAGTCAGGATCTTCCAGTACAACAGAAAGAAGCTTCACACCCGAATCTCGTAGTTTTTTATTATTCAGATCCAGATCTCTCAGCTGTGAGGGGTTTGATCTCAGAACTGAAGTCAGAGCAGCACAATCTTTCTCTGTGACTCCACAATCACTCAGACTGTAGAAAGATGAAAATCATACTTGTTAAACACTATGAACTGAAAACAAAAAGCAATAGAAAATAGAGAAAAATTAGACAATTTGGGACAAATGGGACATGGTGTGGACTCAGAAAAATAAACTCTCAGAGTGCAAAAGATCAAAAGCTGTTCAGTTCAAGATTCTGCACAGGCTGAACAGACACAACATTTACAACATAAAATTATTCCAACTAACTCCACGCTTTGCTCTAAATGTAAGACCATGAAATTGCATGCTTGGGCTAGACTTGGAGTTGGATTCATTATCATTAATTCTTGGATTAATGCCTTGCAGGTGAATAACTAATAAACATACACAAATATTTGATTTTTTTCCCATTGCTGCCAGGAAAACTACTTTTATAGTCCTGGATCAGGGGATCTCTTTGTCTAGCATAAAATTAAGACAAATCATTCCCATGAAATTATTCCCATGACATGAATTTTACAACCATCAACCGATATCTCAACCATGATAGCTTCTTTTTTTTTTATATAATATTTTGTGCTTTAATATGTCATATTACACATGATGTATTATACATATTAGGATATCATATTTCCTATAGATTTTGCCCTTTGCCCTTTATATTCCAGTATTTGGCTCTATCTAGTTTTTCCCTGTATTATAAGAGCTGGGCTTTGTTTGTGGGTTTAAAATGTAATTGTTAAAATGTTGATAAACAACCTTAGTTAAGTAGTCAAGTTTTATTGTCAAATTTGCAACAATAGCTTTGCAAATTTGACAGTTTGCAAAGACATTGGCTTTAACGTTGACCAAATCCATATCAATGGTTTAAATACTAATTCATTTCTAACATTAAACTTGTTTGTTTCAAACTAATCCTCATGTTGAAGACATTGTCTTTAATAGGAGTTTGAGTATAGCTTGTATTGTTTCTCAATCACATCTCCCCATCATTTAAGAAATACATTTTAGAAAAACAATAAAAACAATCAGGGTACATTTATATTGTTGTAATTAAAACTGTGTTTCAAGCATGCTGCCATATTGCTTCAATAACTGATACAATAAATGTTTGTTTGTTTTTAAGATTTATGAGCTTTTGATTTTCTTTTGTCTTACAGTGAAGTGATTGTTCTCACTGATACTTACTGAACTTTAATCACAGGCAGCAGCTTCTGAAGAACCTTCAGTTTTTCATCTTTATTGTTTTCTCCAACAAATTTATTAATATCAAACTCATCCAGCTTCTTCTCTGATGTCAGCAACACAAAAACTACAGCTGACCACTGAGATGAAGAGAGTCTGGCTTCACTTATTGTTCCAGATTTCAGATACTGTTGTATTTCCTCCACTAGTGAATGATCACCCAGTTCATTCAGACAGTGGAACAGATTGATGGATTTCTCTGGAGAGTCAAGGGTCCTGACCTTCTCCTTGATGTACTCAACTGTTTTCTCATTTCTGTCAGATTGGCTTCTTCTCAGTGTCATTAGTCCCTGTAGGAGAATCTGATGAGACTCGACTGACAGACCCAGAAGGAACCGTAGAAAAAGGTCCAGATGTCCATTTTTACTCTGTAGAGCCTCATTCACAGCTCTCTGATGGAGCTCAGAAAATAAAACATGTTTTGATGAATTGTGTTGAAACCAGTCCTTAAACATAGACAACACACCTGGTTTGGTGACTGAGTCAAACACATTTCTGTTGTTGTTTGTGAAGCAGAGGTGCACATATAAAGCCGCTAGATGTTCCTGAACACTCAGATGAACAAAGCAGAAGACTTTCCCCTGATACAAGCCTGACTCCTCTCTGAAGATCTGAGTGCACAATCCAGAGTACACTGATGCTTCTGTCACATCAATGCCACACTCTCTCAGGTCTTCCTCATAGAAGATCACATTGCCTTTCACAAGCTGCTGAAAAGACACTTTCCCCAGTTTGAGATCATGTCTTCAT
This sequence comes from Ctenopharyngodon idella, assembly GCF_019924925.1. Taxonomy (NCBI): domain Eukaryota; kingdom Metazoa; phylum Chordata; class Actinopteri; order Cypriniformes; family Xenocyprididae; genus Ctenopharyngodon; species Ctenopharyngodon idella. The sequence continues at coordinate 5,698,350 of NC_067242.1, forward strand.
CTGTCAGGTTCTTCCTATAGTCCTTCTCATGTTTGATGTCGGTCTGAAGGATCAGGAAGTGTGTGTACATTTGAGTGAGAGTCTTGGGAATCTCTCCACTCTCTGCTTCACTCAACATCTTCTCTAGAACAGTGGCTGAGATCCAGCAGAACACTGGGATGTGGCACATGATGTAGAGGCTCCTTGATGACTTCAGGTGTGAGATGATTTTATTGGCCAGACTCTGATCACTGATTCTCTTCCTGAAGTATTCCTCCTTCTGTGGCTCATTGAAGCCTCGTACCTCTGTCACTCGATGGACACACTTAGAGGGGATGAGTTCAGCTGCTGCTGGTCTGGAGGTGATCCAGATGAGAGCAGAGGGAAGCAGATTCCCCGCAATGAGGTTCATCAGCAGCACGTCCACTGAGTCTGATTCACTTACTTCACACAACCTCACATCACTCTGAAAATCCAGAGACAGACGACACTCATCCAGACCATCAAAGATAAACAACACTTTATATTTGTCACTGGATATTTCCATTTTTTTTGTTTCAGGGAAAAAGACATGAAGAAGATCTGAAAGACTGAGTGTTTTGTCCTTCATCAAATTGAGTTCTCTGAAAGGAAGTGGAAATATGAGCTGGACGTCCTGATTCACTTTCCCTTCAGCCCAGTCTAGGATGAACTTCTGCACAGAGACTGTTTTTCCAATGCCAGCGACTCCCTTTGTCAGCACAGTTCTGATGGGTTTGTTTTGTCCAGGTAAAGGCCTGAAGATGTCATTGCATTTGATCGGTGTGTCCTCTGTTGCTGCTCTCCTGGATTGTGTCTCAATCTGTCTCACCTCATGCTCATTACTGATCTCTCCACTGTCACCCTCTGATGTAGAGCTCTGTGTAGATCTCATTCAGGAGAGTTGGGTTTCCCTGCTTTGCTGTTCCTTCATACAGATGCTCAAACTTCTTCATCAGATTTGATCTAAACTTGAGGACTTCATGGCTGTAAAATTAAAATACCATGGTTTCACGAGTTAAATATAGAGATAGCTATATAGAGTAAAATGTCTTATTTGTTCTCTGTATCATGACCAAGAATATATCATAAGGTTTATGAAATGTGTATTATCTCAACAAAATAATCTCACAATTTACTTGACACATATACCTGCTTTCATTAAAGTCCTGTAGTTGATTCATAGACTGGTCATTCTTCTCACAGACAGGGTTTGTTACGGCTGATCTTTGTGGCAGGATTGACCTTAAACATCATGAAGAGAATCAAGAATCAGACACTCTGATATTGGTGCTGGTACCCAACAAAAAAACTGTAGTCCTTTTAAGCTGGGTGTTTAAAATAATATAGGCTAAACATCTCTTTCAATGAAATGCTGTATCTGAGTCCAAGCCATGAATTTGAACTAGGCACACTCATAGATGTGTCTCTCTTGCATCAGGTGAAGACAACAATGTCTAGTATGAATATCATAAATAAAAAGTACAAAAACACCATAATATTAAAATGCCAATCATGTCTTTTAGAAATGTTATACCTGAGATCAGTCTGTGTATCGTCATTCTTAAAATCTATTGGATGACCCATAGACCCGTCACTCCTCATAGACACACAGCTGGGCTCTGGCTCTGATCTCTCCTGCTGAACTGAACTATAACAGAACAGATTTAATCATTTTTGATGATAATCATCATAATGTAAGATCTTCAAAACGTTGTTAATGAAAAGCACTTTGACGAGGGTTTAGACACCTGTTTTCAAGAAATTTGAAACAGACATCTCTTTTATTATATAAAAGGTTATTTAATGTGTTTATTCAAAGTACCTGAATCCTGGAGAAAAATCTTCATCTCTGGATGTTTGTGTGTCATCCATAATGAAGCTGAACAGTCAAAACAGTCATTGTTAAACATTAAACATTGTTAAACATTTTTATTAATGGTTTCAGAGAAAATATTAATGTGTAATTCACCTGTAAAGGGAGGCGTGAACAATCACCTTCATCAAAATCTACACAGCCACCCGATTCACAAACTCCTCCATCTCTTCCATCACAGCTTCACATAAATTCCTGTCTAAGGTTTTATAAAAGTTTCTATGAAAAATGTAATAATAATTTAAAGTGGAAGGAATCGACAGTCTGTTTAAAATGGCGAAACATCAGCTTTCTTTTACTTTCACTTTTATCTGTGATGACGCGAGAGCGGCACGTGATTAAACTGCTTGAGTCGCTATAATGTTGGTTATTTGTGTTTTAATTGTTGCAGATGACGTGAGTTAAATCATGAATAAGGTAAAAGTTTACAGTTAATAAGTCAAATCATTTTAGTTTTAGCCGGTAGAGGGCGGTGTGCTCTGTGTAGTGAAAGCGGGTGATCGAGACAGGTCACCTGTCTGTTTATGTCACGTTCATCAGCATATTATTCCACATCTCACCTAAACAGAATCTATCTAGTCCTGCTTCCCTTGTTATTAAATCTGTTACTCTGAACCACTCATTCCTCCTCCTCTTCACATCCACTAATTAACTATAACTTTAGCTGACATCACAAGATTGACCATGAGGTTCCTCACCTTTCCTTACTTGTTTAGTTCCAGTCTTCTCCAAAAACTAGACCTACACATTTTTGGGGGGTACAGCTTCAAATAGGACCTACATGTTCCCCCAAACTCTGATAGCAGTATAAAGAATTATCTCTAAGTCTAAAACTATTGCCTGTCCATGTATTTAACAAGTCTATTATTTAATTTATTTAAAAATGAATAAATGTAGGCTAAAGTAAATTATTATAAATAGTTAAATATGGTAATAAAATAGATAAATATTAACAACAACAATTTAAACAAATTATTATACATCGCTAAAGCATCTTCACGCAGGAGTCTGCAACACAGATAACTTCAGTCTGCTTTCTATCACTATTGATTATGGCCCATTTGGATTTATGGAATCATATGACCCAAGTAAGTTTCTTTTTGTAACCTAAACTGCGCATTTTCTCCATACTTAATAATATTAGCGATCATCTTCCTATAAGTTTATTTTTTAAGGTTTTTTTTGGATTAACATATTAATATCATTACACACACACACACACACACACTATATATTACACTAATATTGCAAAAGTGGAGGAAAATTGTACGATTAGTAAGCTACTTTAAATCTATAAATTATATATAATCTTATATATATATGGGTCGAGGGGCATGATTAATTGCATAATTTTTTGAATGCATTATTTGTTTAAATTTAATATATTATATTCTAATAAGTGAAAGTGAAACTGACAGCCATAATAATTTTATTGTTAAAAAGCCGTTATTGCTACAGCATTGTTTCCTCTGTATAGATTTTGTCCCCAACACGTCCGATGATGAGGGCCGGTACAGTATAGGAGCTCAGGCTAATGTCGGCCTGTTCAATCTACAGAAACTTCTAGAAGCTCTGAAACCACTACTGACCTCAGATCAGCTGTCACAGTAAGAGAGAACTTTATTTTCTGCTGGTATTGGTCTGGAATAAAGCAGGTGATTCATGATGTTGTTTTATTCATTTCAGATCTCAGCAAATATTGAGAGAATATCCACAAATCTACCATCAAAGGTGAGCATGTCATTAGACAATATAGACACTGTATTCATCTCTGATTCATTTCTAATCTCATTTTAACATTTCTGTTATAGATTTAATGAGCTGTTCAAAGCAAAGTTGGGCTTTTTGGGAAATGAAGAAAAGGATTCATATGTGATTGCATTTCTTCTAAAGGTAAATATTAGCTGGATTGGTCTTTTCTCTAATTTTAATTAATTAATGTGGTAAAAGTTTTATTAGCCATTCTCAGGAAATGGTGCCAATTGTGACAGAAAATGTATTTATAATTTTTTTTAATGAAAAAGTAAGGAATCAGTAAACCGTTAAAGAAAGAAGTTATTTTTTCATATATATACTTTATATATAACAGCCAAACTGTCAAATAAAGACATTAAGTTCACAGAATGGCAGCATTTGCAGCTTTGACTGAAAGATAAACAAAAATGTCATCAAAATCCTTTTACATGGTAATATATCAAGATGTATGATGCATTTTATAATGATCTATTCAGCTCATTATCTCTACCTTTAGGTTTAGGAGAGGGTGTCGATGCACTGGAGGAGGCCTGGATAGTGCGGTTTTTTTTTTGCTTCAAAAAGTTCATTTTTGCTTCATTTAATGTCTTCTTTGTGTTTATCATACAATCATTTTCTACTTTATAAATGTTTTGGCAAAAAATGTATGGTGTGTGGCTTGGTTTCTGCTCACCTTTGCAATACGTATCCCAGTCACCCACAGAGTCATGGTCAACTCATCATCACAACACAGATACTTGATGTACTGTGATTCTTTTTGAATCTGAGGATGCTGAAAGCAGATCACAGTAACATGACACAAACCTGATATATACATCTGAGAAGGCTAAGATAATAATTTTTGTCATTCCCTGTAGATTTTTGGAACCACTTATTTTTTAATCTCATGTGTTGACAATGTTAACATTGTTTTGCTTACAGATGTTGATGATTGAGCTGCAGTTGCACAGCAGAGACAGTAGATGGCACACTAAAATCACAATTTGATTGCCAATGCCCCTCTCCTGCCACACTTTAGGATTAAATATTGTTAAAATGGACCAAAACAATGTTGTTCTTTATGATGTTGAATTATTGCATACATGCAAAGAGTGCATGTACTTTTTCTGTTGGAGTCTAGTTTTTATTTTGCATCTACTACATTTATTGCATTTTATCATATAAACAGCCCATCCTAAACTAAACAGGCTGAAACACCCTTGATGGATTGATGATTTGTCATGCTTTTTAACAAGAGATCAGCACATCAGTGAATCTGGTTTTGCTATTATCCTATAAGGTATTTTTGTTTCCAATGGGTTGATGTTGGTAAAATAGCTTTTTACAGTTATCATTACTTTGTCCAAAACAAGTCTTTAGCTAGTGATATTCTTTCCATGCCTCATTTTTAATTTGGTAGAACAATAACCCAGAGAGTGTAAACTGTTGAGGTATTTTGAACTGTGTGCAAAGGTTTTAATTACAGGATGGCTCTGCCAACTGCAGTCTGAACACAGAAATAACCAGAAAAAAAAAATGTTTTCACCTTTCACTACTTGTGGCAGGCTACTAAACCATAGTGTCTTGTTCAAATTATAGACTTCATTCATTTGTAAAGGCATGAGAACCATAAGCTAGTTTTAAATTGGTTGCGTTTCTTGCGTGCATGAAAATATACTATATACAGGTAGCTGTGGGTGCCACAGGGCTCACTCTTAGGCCCACTGTAGTTCTTCACACAAGATGTAGCATGTAGCAACTTCTTTACCAGATATAGAAAGTTTAAACATCAGTAACACTTTTTAAAGTGTCCTTGTTGCAGTGTAATTAAGTACTGAGTAATATTAAAGCTGCAGTTTCACTGGTAAATGTCATCTGAAGAAGTAACATGTCATCCACTTTTGTTCTGACCAACTAAAAAAACACAATAAATCGCATAACCAGTGGTGCAAATTATTATAGTTATAGTTTGTTCTCAAATTGTTAATGTTAAAAACATCAACATTGCGTGACTATGTGTATTGTGTATTAGCGTTATCCATAACTGTATGGATTAAGTGAAAATGTGTGCTACTGTTACCTTATTACCCAAACCATTGAAATGTCTTACCTGTCCAGCAGAAAAATAGCCATCTCTGCATCAGTTTTAAACCCTTTTAAATCACGGAGGTCACGCCACCTTTCAAAAGCCCTGCCAACATTTATTCTTGTTTTCACACGGGCCCGAACGCTTTCCCTTTTTTACTGTATAGGTTCTCCGCTGTTTGAAGTCTTTCACTTTTTACCACAGTTGTTGATGATGATTGTTGTTTTGAACTGTCTGGATTACAAGCCACCATCTCAAGTTTAAATACATTCCATGTTCTGTAAGAAGAGGCTACAAATGATCCGCCACCTGCAGCATCCTCACATGCGATGTAGCCTACTAGCCAGGACTCCTTCTTTCTGTTTACAGATGCGATGTAAAGACGCTAGGACAAACATCAGCAAACTCGTATTTCCCGCGGAAACCTACCAGTACCACTCGAATTAGAAAACATTATTACAAGCTTACCGTTGTGAATCGGGCTAAGGAGATAGTTTTGAACACTGATTGGTTATGTACTTGCTCAATAAGTGATTTTGGATCATTTTTAACCAAAAAAAGTTACAGACTGCAGCTTTAATAAACATCATGACCTTATGTCTTATGTCTTATATTTTATAAGATGCTGTTTTGTATAAACTATAAAATACTGTACCATTTCTTGAATTTAGCCCTTTGCTATCTAAGAAAGATTGACCTGCCATGAATCTTCAAACCCCCATCAGAATTACAGAAATTAATTACAGATGTAATTACATGCAGGTGTTTTTAAAATATAAGAACAAGGTAAAAACATGTATGTACACAATAAGTGCATTGTATCAAATGATTAATTTAAATGTAAGTACATAGTAGTTAAGGCCACTTAATATAAAGTGGGACCAGAAACACTTAAAAGTACACTTAAATGGCCTTTTATTTCATTAATATTATATTACCTGCAAGTAGTTATTTTTATTTATTTTATTTTATTTTAATATATGTTTAAGATTTAAAGTACACAAGTGCATGTTCAATAGAATTAAGTGCACTTCATTTCAAGGGTGGGCTGTTTGTTTTATTTTATTCATCCTTGTCACACTGTAAGTTTCTGCTCCAAACTCTGTATTGATGTTAAAGTGAGAGCGGTTCACCATAACAGGACACTGTACCTTGAGAATGAAGCAGTGGTCTGTTGGTGCTTTGTATTTGTTCCTATATTCTTTGCAGTAGTAGACGTTCACATTGTCAAACTGCACCAAACACACAAGATCCCGTGATGCCTGATGGAGAGAGAACCCCATAATGCACTGAAATTTAGTTTCTTGACATTTTCACCAAGCCAGTTATTATTTAGGTCTGTAATGATTAAGTGTTAATTTAAATAGCAACCTGATGTACAATAAGGGAGGATTTGTCTGAACTCAAAATACACTGTATGTTTTACTGTCTGGGTTGCCTGATCTGACCTTTGTCTTGCCTTTGGGTGAGTAATACAATCCAGAGGCTCGCAACAGGAAGTAGCGCTGTTTCCAGGATTTCTTGCCATCCTCCTTCAGATACAGAACACCCTCAAGGTCAGGCACAATGACGGAGGCTCCACAAAAATTCTCCTGTACCCAGAAATACAGAACCAGATATAAAGACTTTCATCATTCACTTACACTCATGTCATTCCATGTCAACTGTTTGGGTGAAGCTTGTTTAGACCTGCATTACTTGTTTAAATGGCTTCAATTATGACATTAAATCTGACTCCATTAAATTCTTTTAACAAATCTCTACATCTGTAAGTTGACATAAAATCTCTCAATTATAACAAAAGTTAAAGCCAGACGCACCTCCGGAAGTTGTTCTTTGTCTTTTTCTTTCATGTCCATTAGAGATTTATTTTCCTTTTTCCACATATAAAACATCTGTAAAAGAAATTGAAATGGACTTCATTTTAATCAACATTCAACAAAATTTTAATAATTATTTTTAAGTAATCATTTTGGTCTACACTAAAGAAGTCTTCTAGACTTCTACCATTACAGAAGTCTGTCAATGTGCTGAGTTTAACTGTTTTTCTAATTTCCCTTCCATTTTTTTTTTTTTTTTTTTTATTGAACTAGAAATAGTGTCAGAGTCAGAGAACAGTTTTTGCATGGGAAATCTCACAATTCTGCAGGCAGAGGAAACAATATACTGTAAGTGAAAAGCGTTATTTTTAGCGCTTTTGTATTTTACTTTGATATTATCAAAAGCTGTAATTCAATGTGTATTGGCAAGAAGCACAAATAGCTGTCCAAACACTTGCCTGAGGGTTTCTGAACACTTCATATTTGTCTTTTTTCTCCTGAAAAATCACTTTGTTTTCACTGTCCCTGGTCCATGTAGAAAGAGGATCCACTAGGTTCTCATGGTCCTCAAACCCCCGCTCTGTGGAAAGTTCAAACTCAATTCAAATGTCATCATTTTTGTCCATACTACATTCTCCTATTTTCGTAAATGAACCCTTTGAACTTAGGCACACTTTGTGTAAAGATTGATTTAACAGGCAATTTTATCCAAAGCTACATAAATAAAGGTATACATTTGTGTGTTCTCAGGGAACTGAACCATGATCTCGGGTTTATCTTGCAGCTTACCAACTACAAGCACTGATGGAAAACAATGTTTACATTAATTTCACACACATTCATACATAGATCAATCATAAAACTCTTCAGAGCAGCTGATTGGTTCTCCTAAAGCCAGCTATATGGCAAAAAGCCAGCTGTTTTTTGTTTTATCTATGTGACCCATTATTTTCTGTCCAGACTTGGCTCAACTAAGTTCAGCGCGCCATGGGAATTTTCTTAGACCCCCTCCTTCCCCAGCACCACCTGCCTGGATCTACTAGGGGGTTCTCCCTACTTTCTTTGCAGCAGCTTGTATCTTATTCCCTGTATTTCTGTGCATGTTTCGGCAGCAGCAGATCTAGTCCGTAGATTTCAATCTTAACAAAAAAATGGTGTTTAAATTTTGGGAGTTGTCATGATTGAAATACATACACTGTACATATTGTACAGAAATACAAACATAGAGTTTTAAATGTTTATTAATAATGTTTAACTTTAATTGCACACATAAATAAGTAAATAAATAAATAAATATATAATCTTTTTGAATAGCATTTGTTTTCATTGATAATGTTCTTTGAGTTGTAAATTGTAAAAAAAAGACATTGTGCACCAAAAATATAGACTGAAGCTGAAAGGTCCTCTGAAAGTATTAATTAAAAATACAGTAAAAATACAGTTATACAGTTAATAATAATAATAATAATAATAATAATAGTAATAATAGTAACTTATGGGACCAAGCACCAAATGGGAGGCCTTTAATATCTGAACTTCCCATTGCTAATCTGTATTCTAATAAGCATAAAAGTACACAACAAACACAAATATAGAATAGAACTTCCTCTGAAATTTCATCTGAGCTTTCTTTTAATGCTGTAAGGTAGCTTGACAACTGGATTGAAGCGGAAAGTATTAACGGAAATATAATAGCAAGAAATAAAAAACAAATAAATGTATACAGTTTTTAAAAATAATTTAAAAAATAACTTGATAAATGATTATCATAAACTTAATAAGCGAATGAGAGTTTTACTGTGTGCAGCTCCCACTGCATTGATGCCAAACTAGACACTGTGTTCTAATCTGTACTATGCTGTCTGCAACCTCTCAGGTTCTCAGTTAAAGACTGACTATACTGATTAAAAACTGGAATGAATAGATCTTATGGGTGGTCTGACGTTTAGTGTGGTTACTGGCATTCACAGGCAATAAATGGAAGCCATTTTCCCTGAGCATATGTATGATTTCCTGTGTCCTTCAACTCAATGAGAGCACACTAATGGATCGGAGTAGATAGTGAGAAAATATGTTTGTGAACACAAAGAAACAGACAGTATGTAAGTATCTACCTTATTTTGGATGTGCGAGACTAATGATTTATTAGCCACTATAGACAAATAACTAAGAATAGCAAAGCATGGTAAACCCTAAAACCATTTGCAATATCAAGCAGCATAACAAGCTGTTTTATACAGCTAAAAATGACTGGAAACGGAAGACTGCCAGCAAGAGGTTGAATCAAAGATGGAAATTAAAGGCTGAATCTATTTGCAAGCCGTTCCTTAATCAAATCAAACTCTAAATTACACTTCTTCAGGATATCAGGAAACAAAAAAGCAATGAACAGAACAACTAATAATAGACGAGTTCTGACTAAGACTGAAACAAACACAGGGCTATAAATACACAGAGAAACACTAGAGACTAAACAAGATCATTAACTAGACACAGGTGGAACACATGAGGGCAAAACAAAAACTATGGTAATTGATGAACTACTGAACAGAGAACAGTGCAAATCAAACAAGGTCATAAAACCAAACTTAAACCAAGAACAGATGAAACAATGACATATTTAATTTACAAATGGCAGTGACCACTCCTTCATCTGTGTGTGTCAGAGCTGTTTAGATGTTCCTCATCAGTACTTTTCTCATGATCATAAGTCACTCACAGTAGGAAACATCATCATGCGAGGATGATGCTTTTCTAAAATGAACTTGGGTGTAACAAATTTCCAAAGACCTTTAACACAGCTAAACACTGGCACTGTTTCTGATGAAATGTTTCTGGTGAGTTTCCTCACTCTTTTACCTACATAGGCAACTCACTTTTAAAGGGGAGGCACATCGCCCTCAGTATTAAGATTAGTGGTCAGCTGATTTAAGTTTAAGTTTGTTCAGTTTCCAATTGTTAAGCTATAATATTTGATCCCCACCACCCACCCTTATGAAAAAGAAGTGTACTTAAATGTGCACTTGTAGTGTACTTCAAATCTTAACAGTATATTAAAAACTGTTCTTGCAAATAATATAATATTAATAAAACAAACGGCCACTTAAGTGTACTTAAAGGGAATAGTGTGCTTCGTAATAATGTTTATAATATAATAATTAAAAGTTTTACTTTAAAGTACATTTTAATCATTATGTTTTAATAGCCTTGTGTAATGCTTTAAAGAAATACAGTTATTTTAATGTGTTGATTGACATCCTGCACATGTAAAGTACTTGATAATAATTTTAAACTATAGTTATTAAAGTACTTTAATATGGACTGAAGCTGAAAGGTCCTCTGAAAGTATTTACTTTTTTTACTTTCTTGATTTTACTTGATTTACACATTTACTTGCTTAGCACTCAAGTATATTCCTTTAAAGTATGTTTTTTTCTGTAATAAGCACTTAATTTTAGGGTGTCCGAGTTAGTGTAATTATACATGTAAGTACTGAGTAAAAATAATTAACATGTACTTACTATAGGTTTAGGGTAGGATTAGGGTTTAGTTTAGATTTTTTTTATTATTTAAAAAGTTATAATTATGGTGTTATTATGACCAATTTATAGTTATTACTCTAATAACTACATGTACCGTGTAACAAGGACACTGTAAAATAGTGTTGCCACACTCTTTTTAAGAGTATGCTGTTTTGTCCAATAAAATATATCATTAGCATGTAGCTAATAAAATAGTTAATATGTTTATTATTTGTATAATTAATAATTATTTCAATTATTATAAATAGTTGAATAAGTTAAAAAATAAATAACAATAAAAAAAAATAATATGAGTTGTTACATGTTAATCATTATTATTGTATTTCAGTAAATATAAATATATCTAAATATAATCCATTTAGAAGATCCAAAACCATCTAGTGTCATAACAGCAGACCAGGTGAAAGCACAGGACATTATGAGCTGCCTGTGTTACGACCCGCTCCTTCCAAGCCGTAACATAAAAGAGGGATTAGACAACGAAATCAAAGTCAAGAAAAAATTTATTAAATTCAACAAATTATACAATCAATAATAATAAACAGAAAAATATGGCTATACCACAAGCAAAAAGACAACAAAGATATTAAAGCTACATGTATAAGATAAACACAAAAATGAGTCACTCCCGAGAAATGTCCTCCGAGAGTTCCCATCATCCAATAAGACACAACCATTTTTATATTCTTAATTAATTATCAATTAGGCCTAATGTGTTGGAATCAGAGGTGGGTAGTAACGAAGTACATTTACTTCGTTACATTTACTTGAGTATTTTTTTGGAAAATTTGTACTTTTTAGAGTAGATTTAAATGTGGGCACTTTTACTTTAACTTGAGTATATTTCGAATGAAAAATCTGTACTTTTACTTTGCTACGTTGGGCGACGTTCCTCTCGTATTTTAATGCAATACTGTACCTGAAAGAAATGCATGGGATGGATCCATCTAGGGCTTTTTTCTTTTTCGCTTCTCATCGCCAGACAGCAGTTGCATTTTCCCGGGCATAGTTGTCACAAGTTTTCAGTCAGCAGCAAACATGAGGTGGGGCGCGCCACGCCGCACCTCGTAACTAGAAGTTAGTTATTTAATAGTTAGTGTTTATTTTATTTTTTTTTTTTTTTTCAATTTTTATAGTTACATATGTTAATAAATAAATGCTGAAAGTAAAGTTATATGTTAATAAATTAACTGAATAATAATATTCAGTTTTATTATTGGTATTAATAATTATTATAAATAGTTGAATAAGTTAATAAATAAAATAATTTGAGTCGTTACATGTTTATTATTATTATTTCAATAAATATAGAAACATGTAAATATAATCCACTTAGAAGATCGAAAACTATCTTCTAAAATCATGGAGTGGACCTTCGAAGTCTAGTCTCATCATAGCAGACCAGGTGAAAGGCACAGGACATTATGAGCTACCTGGTCGTTCTATTTTATTTAACTAAATAAATTTAACAAAATATATGTCCAAATAAAAAAAAAAAGACTAAAATAAATGGAGAATACACAGGAGGCCACTAAGAAGATCTAGCTGCATTAATGACAAGTGTTCACAAGGAGGCGCTATAAACTATGAATTAAACACAACACCAGGGTCTCCTATGACAGAACCAATGGAACTACTAGAATATAGAAATATGTGAGTCAGTAAATGGGCAGTGGTTAGTGGTCTGGACAAACTCTAACTTATCAGCCGTTATTACCTGTCATAACATCTAACAGCTTGCAGTTAAAATGATGTTCTTGTCTCTTCATGCCCAAACACAGTCTGCATATTTAGCCACAGTAAGATGCTCAGATCAGTTTGGTCTGTTCCAGTCTCACTGAAACCCAGACTGTTAGTGTTTGTTCAGACTGCTAACATCCGCATATTCACATAACAGTTGTTTACATAAAGTCCACAAGACAAAAAAATTGCTGAATTTATTAAAATGACCCCATTCAAAAGTTTACATACCCTTGATTCTTAATACTGTGTGTGGTTACCTGGATAATCTACGACTGTTTTTTTGTTTTGTGATGTTGTTCATGAGTCCCTTGTTTATTCTGAGCAGTTAAACTGAGCTCTGTTCTTCACAAAAATCCTCCAGGTCCTGCAGATTCTTCAGTTTTCCAGCATCTTCTGCATATTTGAACCCTTTTCAGCAGTGACTGTATGATTCTGAGATCCATCTTTTCACACTGAGGACAACTGAGGGACTCAAACACAAGTATTAAACAAGGTTCAAACATTCACTGATGCTCCAGAAGGAAACACGAAGCATTAAGAGTCGGGGATGTAAACTTTTGAATTGGATGAACAGAATAAATTGTACATTTTTTGTCTTCTGGGAAACATGTAAGTATCTTTTGTAGCTTCCAAAGGGCAGAACTAAATGAAAAAATGTGTTCTTTAAACAAAATAAAAATAAAAAAAAACAACTTGCACATTAAAAGTTTTCACCCCTGACTCTTAACGCATCGTGTTTCCTTCTGGAGCATCAGTGAATGTTTGAACCTTGTTTAATACTTGTGTTTGAGTCCCTCAGTTGTCCTCAGTGTGAAAAGATGGATCTCAAAATCATACAGTCACTGCTGGAAAGGGTACAAATATGCAAAAGATGCTGGAAAACTGAAGAATCTGCAGGACCTGGAGGATTTTTCTGAAGAACAGTGCTCAGTTTAACTGCACCAAAAAACAAACCAGTCGTGGATTATCCAGGTAACCACACACAGTATTAAGAATCAAGGGTATGTAAACTTTTGAATGGGGTCATTTTTATAAATTCTGCTTTTTTTTTTTTTTTTTGTCTTGTGGACTTTATCTAAACAACTGTTATGTGAAATAGTTTATTAAGGACAGTACTAAATAAAAAATAACATGCAGTTTTCATGATCCTTCTTATTTTGTTAAAATGATTAACATTTTTGCAGATTCTGCAAGGGGTATGTAAACTTTTGAGCTCAACTGTATCTTGTTGATTAAAATAATGTAATTTTGTAATTTCATGTCACTTTCAGTGTATATTGGATGTTACACCATCAACACTGTAATCAAGCTAATCAATACCAAATCAATTTTCAGCACTTGTTTTCATGGGTCACAAATAGAAGAATTTTACATTATTCATCAGAGAGTTCAAGTCCTCTATTAGATCATTGTGGAAATCTGATGACATCTGTAATTCAAAAGATCAGACCCACAAAAAGATACAAACAAGAAACTGCTGTGAAGTCACACACATGACAGTGTGATCTCTGTGTGTCTCTGTGTCTTCAGTCTCTGTTGACTGTGTGACTGTGACGTCTCTGTAGCGGCTCCTTATTCACCATCAGCTGATCCTGAGGAAACTGGACTGACGTCTGAATACTGAGAGTCCTACAATAAAACACACAGACACACATATGGAGAATGAGACATTACTGCTGTCACATCACATCAGTAAGTCAAAGTGACGATATCACAGATCACTATCTCATCTCGTGCACACTGTGTGCAGCTGAATTCATATTGTACAGCATCGGCGACTGGGTAGAACTATTATTCCAACCAATAAAATACAGATTCATGTCTGTGGTTGTGAAGCAGTTTCATAGTCAGGTTAGAATTGACGTCAATGAAAACGAGGCTGTGAAGGACAGATTTAGTCTTTTCAATGGCAAGCGCTGTATAAAGGTCCTAGATCATGTAATTTACACAAATCACAACTGTTGTAAAGAAATACAATTGTAAAAGTACAACTTTTGACATCATCACAGGTTTTAGGTTAAATTATCATCTTCCAGGAACAATTGCATTCCTTTACTGATAAAGGACGAGCAAAATAAACTTATTGTCGCATCAAAACCAACCACATGTATACTAGATCCCATACCCACTAAACTAAGTGTTGCTCCCTGCAGCAGGAGAGTCTATTCTCAATATTATAAACTCCTTTTCTCTAGATCACATCCTGAGACACTTGAAGCTGGAAGTTATTAAACCTCTCATAAGGAAACCACAACTAGACCCTGATGAATTAGCAAACTATAGACTCATCTCAAATGTTCAGTTTATGTAAAAAAAAAAAAATATTAGAAAATTTTGTCTGTTCAATTATGCTCCTTTCTGCAGAAAAAAAATTGTATCTATGAAGAGTTTTCAGGCCCCATCATAACACAGAGATCAGAAATGACTTCTAGAATCTGACCAAGGCTGCATTTCACAGTTTAACTTGAACTTAGTGCTGCGTTTGACACTACAGATCATGATATTCTCTTACAAAAGTACATTTGTATTCAGCATCAGGCCTTAAGATGTTTTAGATGTAACCTGTCTGACTGCTGCCATTAAAAATTTAACAATAAAATGAAGCACTGTTACCCCATCCTCTACAGTTAAAGATCTGGGTGTAATATTAGAAAGTAGCTTGTATTTTGAAAATCATATTTCACATGTTACCAAAACAGCATTCTTCCACCTCAGAAACATTGAGTTATAAAACATGTGACTTGTTTCTGATGCAGAGAAGTTGGTTCATGCATTCATGACCTCAAGGCTAGATTATGTTTATGTACTGCTAGATGATTGTCCAACAAGCTACAGTTAGTCCAAAATGCAGCTGCTAGAGTTCTTACCAGGTCACACAGTCACCTCTGGCTTCTTGATTTTAATATCTGAAACGTGCATTTTCTATAAAGTTTGAAATGATGTTTTGTTAAAAGTGCTATACATATAATTGTGAATTGAATAATAGAAAAATTCGAACATGGTCTCCATTGCTGATAGATTAATAATAATAGTAAATATTAAACAACTCTCACTTTGTGACTTACACACAGAGACACTGTAAGAGATGAAAATATTCATATATTCATAGATCAGTCACATCACACAAGGAGGCCTGTTACAAAAATTTTAAAAACACCAGGCTAACTTCTATTTATTTCTATTATAGTTGTTAAATATATATATAAAAATCTACTTACAGTTGTGATCTAATGTCTCCAGTTTATAATGTGGATCATTCTTTAGATCAGAGAGAAGCTTCACATCTGAATCTCCTAGTTTATTCCCAGACAGATTCAGTTCTATCGTGTGTGAGGGGTTTGATCTCAGAGCTGAAGCCAGAGCAGCACAACCTTCATCTGTGACTCCACAATCCTCCAACCTGTAGAGAACAATGACGCTGTGTAAACTGTGTGTAAATGACCAGTTTATTAAAGATTGCAATAATGTGTGATGCGATTTAAATCTAGTGATAAGCAATGCCAGATAAGTTCACACTACACTGTTTTATAAAGGACTGTTTATGCCAGTTTTACATGAACTTGAGGTGAAACAGTTAAAAAACAATGGATAACACTAATAACTGCACGCTATGAAGCATAAGTTAAGCATTAGAAAATAGTTAATTCATCATTTATAAGAAGTTTATAAATACAGCTATAAAATTAATTAACTGAATATTTATTTAATGTATAAGTATCACTTGTAATTTATTGTTTAACCGAGTGTCTATGAATCACACAGAAAACTACTGGTTTTGGTTTTCTTGGTCAAACTATATTTTTACATAAAATGAGCTGTTAATAAAATATATTCAATTTTCTCTTATTTGTGTGGATGTAGTGTGAAAAAATTGATCATTGAGTTAAAAAGTTAAAAACTATTACATTACTAATAAAGAATATGTTTACAAGGACAAATATTTATGTGATTATGTGATCAGAGTGATGATCTTACGCCAGTGTCTCCAGTTTACAGCGAGGATCCTCCAGTACAGCAGAGAGCAGATGAACTGAATCTCCTAGTTTATTCTTAGACAGATTCAGTCGTCTCAGGTGTGAGGGGTTTGATCTCAGAGCTGAAGCCAGAGCAGCACAACCTTCATCTGTGACTCCACAATCACTCAACCTGTAGAGAACAATGACACACTCTTCACTCTCTCAGTTCAGACCAACAGGTTCAAGTCACAATTCTACAGACTATTAAATATGTCTAAATTTCTATTAGAGATTTATCACAGTCATAAAAAATCATAAAGAAATTAAAAAAGATTTTCAACACCTGTGCTTCAAAAATCAGTTTATAATGGAAGTTTAATCATAAGAGAGACACAGAGGAAAGATGATCTTCATTTGTTGTTTGTGATTATTGTATGATCCACTGATGGGGCAGAATGAGGGGTGACAACTAGGCTATAAGTGAAGATCATGGTAACACACTAGTAATGACTCAAGTATTCACAAATCCTTCAGAAGGAATTACTAATTATTTGGATCAGTATTTCTAAAGTGAAAAACACAATAACTCTCTAATAATGACTGAAATCATTGTAAGCTTTTGAGGTTTTTGTGAGGTTTTGGATAGTAATTCCTTCTGACAGATTTAGCAACACTATTAAGTCATTATTAGTGGGTTACCATGATCTTCACTTTAGAATTAATTACACATTATGAATTATTCACATTAATAATGAGCTATATAGTATAGGGATGTGCCCGAAGCCGAATACCTTATCCGGAAAGGCACGAATAACAGCTTAAAAACGAATAATGAATAATTCTGCTGAATAATATTCAGCTGAGGCTGACACTGTCACTCCTCGTGTTTGCTGGATAACAGGTGAGCCAGAGGAAAGCACGATATTATACATAAACCTCTAAAATCACTACGCAATATGTGAAGTGAATGAGTGTAAACACTATGAATGAAATGAGCACAAATCAAATATCCTTGTTGCTTTTGCCTCTTCGTGTCTCTCAGAAATCAGAGCTTGGCAAGAGTAAATCAACTAAAACACTACATCATACACATTCTACTATTTAATGTGTATATTTAAATTATATAAACCTTGTATGAAATGATACACAAATGAATGGAATAAGCACAGCAAGATCACAAATCAAACAGCCGCGAGTCTCTCAGAAACCAAACCAGCTCTCTGTCAAGAGTATCTTAATAATCACCTAAGATACACATACATTTTCTACTTGATATGTCTATTTAAATGTTTTAAACTTTGTATGACATGATAGGCTACATAATGCTCTGTCTCACTCTCTCTCGGAGACTGCATTTGCAGGTATATTCAGTATAATTTGTTCAGATTTGCATGCATAGTAAAAGTTTTGTTTCATTATTACAGCATATACTTTTTTTCTTTATTTACATCGAAAGAATGGAAGTGAAATGTGACAACATGCCCCGTAGGTGGGGCACATTGTAACATGACCATATGACATCTTAAAATGTTATCTGATCTAATGAAAAAAATATGCAAGACAAAGTAAAACATTCTGGCAATATAAATACAATTATGAACTTTTTTCATATAAAAATGTGTTTTTTTAAATAATTAAAAATAAATTAATTTTGGAGTTTGACAATTACCGCACACAAAACCATACAGCATAATTTAAAACAATGAAACTGATGCATAAACACATTCAGACATTCTCTGAAATTCAGAAATCTTTGGAAATTATTACTGAGCATTTATTTAACAATAGCAAAACCAAAAAAATAGAACATTTCTTAAGTTAATTTTTCTTTCAAAAAATTCTCAAAATATTGTAAAAAATTGTTTTTAAAAATTGTAAATAGGTTAACAGTAAGTTCCCGTATTATATACAGGGAAAAACTGAAAAAGCTCTTACCAGACATTTTATGTGATTTTCACAGTAAAATGTTGTAAATTTTTACAATTTTTAGAAGTAAAAAAGACAAAATCAATGTATAATTTACAGTCAAAAACTGTAAACTGATATTCCCACAAAAAAGTAACACTCCACATTTGAAAGTATTTTGTTTAAATAATCATGTTTCTTAATAGTTTTGTTATCAGTTATGTACATTAGGGTTTATGTTACAGCTTCTGTTGTTTAATGAACGTTTATTGCATTATGTAAGTGTTGTGGGTTACCATGATGGTGTTTTGCATTTGCGTGAATGACTCTGTGCACCTTTTTTATATTAATTTACTTCAGCTCTTGGAATATGGAATAATAATAAAATAATTATTTATACAGTTATTTCCTTATTTATGTTTTTCCACACATTTATTCATTTTTTATTTATTTATTCATTCATTTCGATTTTTATTTATTTCCACTTTTATTTTTTTTATTTATGTAGCCTATAGGCACGCGGCAGCCGCGCTCATAATGTAAGCAACGCGCATGCAGTGCGTTTTCCAGGCGCATCGAGATGAAAAATCGTCTCGGTTACGTATGTAACCCTCGTTCCCTGAAGGAGGGAACGGAGATGTACGTCAGTAGTGACCGACGAATTGGGATATCGCTAGAGAGCCCTATCAGCTTCGAGTGAACTACAACAGGCCAATGGAGTTGGCGTGCGATATTTGCATAATGCGCACCGCCCCCGCCAGGTGGTATAAATAGGGGAGCAGATGCAATCGCACTCTGTTTTTCGCTGAGGAGACAATCTAGTCCGCACTACAGCGAGGGTACAGCAACTGTGGCGACGGGACGTACGTCTCCGTTCCCTCCTTCAGGGAACGAGGGTTACATACGTAACCGAGACGCCCTGGGACTCATACGCCAGGGCGATGGCGTCCACTATCCAGTGGGCCATCCTCTGCTTGGAGACAGCCTTTCCCTTCTGCTGGCCTCCGTAACAGACAAAGAGCTGATCTGAGGTCCTGAAGCTTCGCGTTCTGTCCACGTACAGGCGCAGAGCGCGGACGGGACAGAGCAAAGCTAGGGCTGGGTCTGCCTCCTCCGAAGGCAGCGCTTGCAGGTTCACTACCTGATCTCGAAAGGGAGTGGTAGGAACCTTGGGCACATATCCAGGCCGGGGTCTCAGGATAACGTGAGAGTCACCGGGCCCGAATTCCAGGCATGATTCGTCAACCGAAAATGCGTGCAGGTCCCCTACCCTCTTGAGCGAGGCCAATGCAACCAGGAGGACGGTCTTTAGGGACAGTACTTTTAACTCGACTGATTGCAAAGGCTCGAAGGGACGACCCCGGAGAGATGTAAGAACCAGGGTCAGATCCCAAGAGGGTACAGAAGGGGGGCCGAGGAGGATTCAGTCTCTTCGCCCCCCTCTGGTTGAGAGGAACACCATTCGACGAATAGGTTCCACTTCAGCGCATAGAGGTTCCTCGTAGAAGGAGCTCTAGCGGAAGTGATGGTGTCTGCGACCGCTTGCGGGAGATCACTCAGAACCTCCACGTCCCGTCCAGGGACCACACATGGAGTTTCCACAGGTCGGGACGCGGGTGCCAGAGGGTGCCCCGTCTCTGAGTCAGGAGGTCCTTCCTCAGAGGAATGGGCCAGGGAGGTGCTGTCGCGAGGAGCGTGAGGTCCGAGAACCAGGTCCGAGTGGGCCAGTATGGAGCCACTAACAAGACCTGCTCCTCGTCCTCCCTGACTTTGCACAGGAGCTGTGCGAGAAGGCTCACTGGGGGAAACGCATATTTGCGTAGGCCCCGGGGCCAGCTGATTGCCAGGGCATCGGTGCCGAGCGTGCCGCCGGTCAGGGAATAGAACAACTGGCAGTGGGCAGTCTCCGGGGAGGCGAACAGATCTATCTGTGCCTCGCCAAAGCGCTGCCAGATCAGCTGGACCACCTGGGGATGGAGTCTCCATTCGCCCGGAAGCGGAGGCTGTGTGGACCACAGCATGCCTGGACACTTGTTCGAGGGGAACTCCAGCCCGCAGGAACGAAGGGTCCTACCACTTGTTGAGAGTGCGATGGCAATTCGGTGTCACGGGGACACGGAACGTACTGCGCTGCCACGCCCATCTCGGGACCCGGCCGCGGAGCCAGTGTTGAAGCGGCCTCATATGAAGCAATCCGAGCGGCGTGACTGCGGCTGTGGATGCCATATGCCCCAGGAGCCTCTGAAAGAGTTTCAGTGGGGCCGCTGTCCTGCGCTTAAGCATACTCAGGCAGGTCAACACTGACGGGCGACCGAATCCAGTTCCATACCGAGATAAGAGATCCTCTGCCCAGGGGAGAGTTTGCTCTTGTCCCAGTTGACCCGAAGACCCAACCGACTGAGGTGAGCTAACACCATGTCCCTGTGTTCGCACAACTGCTCCCGCGAGCTGGCCAGGATGAGCCAGTCGTCGAGGTAGTTGAGGATGCGAACGCCCTGTTCCTTGAGAGGAACAATGGCCGCCTCCGCAACCTTCGTGAAGACGCGGGGCGACAGGGCCAGCCCGAAGGGTAGGACTTTGTACTGATATGCCCGACCCTCGAACGCAAACCGTAGGAAGGGTCTGTGACGAGGTCAGGTCGATCGCTGCGAACCAATCCTGGGGATGGACGCATTCGAAAATGCGCTTCTGCGTAAGCATCTTGAATGGCAGCCTGTGAAGGGACCGGTTCAGGACACGCAGATCCAGGATTGGCCGTAGCCCACCGCCCTTCTTTGGTACAATGAAGTAGGGGCTGTAGAACCCTGACTTCATATCGGCTGGAGGGACCGGCTCGATTGCATCCTTCGCCAGGAGGACAGCAATCTCCGCCCGGAGAACAGGTGCATTGTCCAGGGACACCTGAGTGTAGTGGACACCCCTGAAGACCGAGGGATGCCGGGCGAACTGAATCGCATAGCCGAGTCTGATAGTGCGAATGAGCCAGCGGGACGGGCTGGGGAGCGCTATCCAGGCTTCCAGACACCGAGCCAGCGGGACCAAAGGCACCACAGACGCACCGGGGGTGGGGCAGCGAAGCAGAGTGCTGGAACCCGACTCGGACGGCGCAGCGGCCCGAAGTGGGGTCAGACTCTGCGAGGTGACAGTGTGAATGGGAGACGGCTGGGGGGCGGCCTCGACCATCACACTGGGACCTGCTGGCGAAGTGAGAGTGGGCTGCGAGTGGCAAGGCGGAGCCTCGCGCGCTGACAGCCACAGTCTCTTGTGACCTGGAGGATTGGGAAACTGCTCTTTTTGTGATGAAGTGGGTACCGCTGGACTCCGGAGAGCCAGCGGCGGGACAGACAATTTCACAAATTCCCCCCGGCCCTCCTCCAGGGGTGGGAGAGACGATGGAGTCCTCTCCCGAAGAGCAGGAACCTTCCCCTCCAGGTCGCCCGTCTCAGGGTCGCGTCTTTCTCGACCTCTTGCCACCTGGCTTGGCCTGAGCGGGCTGGGCGCCGCGTCCGCGACCGGCACCCTGCTGTTTGGCTGGTGTTGGCTGCTGCTTCGCCAACTTAGCAGGGGCGGAGGACGACGCAGGCGGGCGCCCTCGGCGACAAGCGGGCTGAGGCTGTGCGGCCGGCGGCGGGGTGGAGGCAGCAGCGGACCACCGGGGCAGGACGTGTTTAATAGCCTCAGCCTGCTTCTGGGCGGCAGAGAACTGCTGGGCGAAGCTCTCTACCGCGTCGCCGAAAAGGCCGACCTGTGATATGGGGGAGTCCAGGAACCGATATTTGTCGGTATCCCTCATATCAGCAAGAGTCAGCCACAGGTGGCATTGCTGGACCACAAGCGTGGCCATCGCCTGACCAACAGAACGTGCCGTCACCTTAGTCGCCCGGAGGGCGAGGTCCGTGGCGGCACGCAGCTCCCCGAGCAGCTGCTGGTCAAGACCTCCCTGGGGCATTTCCATCAACGCTTTTGCTTGATGAACTTGCAAAAGGGCCATGGCATGCAAGGTGGAGGCAGCCTGTCCGCAGGCTCTGTAAGCTTTCTCCGTCAAGCCTGACGAGAATTTACAGGCCTGGAATGGGAGACGCGGCTCACCGCGCCAGCCAGAGGCCGTTGGACACAGTTGCATCGCAACAGACCTCTCGACTGGGGGAATCCGCGTATATCCCCTAGCCTCCCCGCCATCCAGGTTGGTGAAGGCGGACGAGGGACCAGGTCTCGCACGAACGCTATAGGGCGTCCGCCAGGACCTGGTCACCTCATCGTGCACCTCCGGGAAGAATGCCATCGGGGCGGGGCGCTGGGGACCAGCACGGGCCACCCCAAGGTACCAGTCATCGAGCCGAGAAGGTTCGGGACACGGTGGAGGGTTCCAGACGAGCCCGACCTTCTCGGCAGCCCGGGAAAGCACAGCCGTCAACTCAGGATCAGGCTCGGACAACGCTACGGTCCCGGAGGGAGGTAACGCAGCCGAGTCCTCACGCAGCCGAGAACTCCCGAGGACTCTTGCTCACCTTCCGATGCCGCGATCGACATGCAGTCATCCGCCGGTGCTCCGAAAGAAACGGCTGGTCGCTCCGTAGAGGGACCAGCACGCTCAGTCGGCAACACCACCGGTTGCAGTGAGGTAGAGGGGACAGGGGCCCGCGGAGCGGCGCTCGGCGGGGAAGCCCTGACCGTGATCCTCAGATCACCCTGCCTATACGCCGGCGCACCGTCACGCCGGCCGAAGCCAGAGAAAACGGCGGCACGGGGCATAGGGGAGGGGACCCCCGCTCCCTGAGAACCAAGGAACGAGAGTCTCGATCTCAACACTGCAATAGTCATGTTCCCACAGTGAGAACATGAACTATCCACAAAGGCTGCTTCAGCGTGCTGAACGCCCAGGCACGTGATGCAGCGATTGTGGCCGTCAGCGGGGACCAAAGAACGACCGCATCCAGTAACGTACAGACGAAATGACATCTTGAAAAAGACGCAGGGTTCGTCTGTGAAGCTCTTTTAGGAGGGGAAAAATTCAGCTCTCTCGTGCTGAAGCACACAGGGAGTGTCACGATGTGTTCGGGTACACCACTCCCCGAACACAACGGAGGAACCGGCCCAAATCGCAACAGACACAATGCTGGGAAATGGAAATTGTGTGCTGTCAAAACAGCAGTTGAGAGCTTTAAGCTCAGGCTCCTCGGGAAGCTCGCGACCTTGCTGAAGTGCCGTCACACCAACACAAGAAGAAGTAATTTTCCTTTTTTTTCCTTAGCTTGAAGAATTCACTGGAGTCTGAAAGCTGGAACATACTAGATGGCTCTGAAGCGAAAGACAGAGTGCGATTGCATCTGCTCCCCTATTTATACCACCTGGCGGGGGCGGTGCGCATTATGCAAATATCGCACGCCAACTCCATTGGCCTGTTGTAGTTCACTCGAAGCTGATAGGGCTCTCTAGCGATATCCCAATTCGTCGGTCACTGTTGACGTACGTCGAACGTGACTGACTGAAAGGGAATCTCAACTTTTCAGAATGCCGCAAACGCACCGCAGGTCATGTGACAAGAACGCCACGGAGGGACGGTCCATCATTTTTTCCCCCTCCCAAATTAACAGTTGAAAAACATGGGATGATGCGAATTATTCTGGTTTACTCTATTAATTATTCCTCCGCCGCTGGTTTACTCTATTCTTCCCCAGTTCACCGACTCACTTACTTTCATGTATTTCGGGAGAAGTGGATGAATTAGGGCTGGGTGATACAGCTAAAAAAATTATCACGATATAATGTTTCATATTGATCGGTATCGATAATTATTGAAAAAAATGTATTAGAAAAAAATGTTTGAATTTAACCAATGCATTTTTAATTAAGGCAAACAACAAATATTTTTTTAAACAAAGCAAAATAAAATGTAAACAAATTGTTCTTATATTTTATATGAAGATTAAATAAATAAGTGTTAAAGAAACTTAGAGCTGCACAATTCTGGATAAATTGAGAAATACTGTTTGTTTCAAACCGAGATCACAATTCTGAATGACAACTAAATGAAATAACATGTAATTTACTAGAGGTTCTGACAAAATATGAATTACTGCAGTCTATTTTAAAATTTTAAATATATTTGAATTAATTATTTAAAAAAAAAACTGTTTGGATGTATGATTCAATGACATGCTCATAAATACTCGTTTCATTACTTGATGAATCAGTGTATTTGAAAGAATCTGTTGAATGAAGCTTCAACGTCAAATACATTTTTAACAGTCACTTGTCGCCACCTGGTGGTGAAACAATCGATAAATGCGTCATTTTCAGCGCGTTCAAGTTTCTTTCAAAAGCTGATTTGCTCTATTTTGGTCGATAACATAGACATTAGTATGGAAGCCCGTTTCCGCCACTAAATAAAAAAATAAAAAGAGTAATTGCGACTTTTTATCTCAGAATTCTGACTTTTTATCTTGCAATTGCGAGTTTATATCTTAGAATTCTGACTTTATATCACGCAATTGCGAGTTTATATCTCAGTATTCTGACTTTATATCACGCAATTGCGAGTTTATATCTCAGAATTCTGACTTTATATCACGCAATTGCGAGTTTATATCTCAGAATTCTGACTTTATATCACGCAATTGCGAGTTTATATCTCAGAATTCTGACTTTATATCACGCAATTGCGAGTTTATATCTCAGAATTCTGACTTTATATTACGCAATTCCGAGTTTATATCTCAGAATTCTGACTTTATATCACGCAATTGCGAGTTTATATCTCAGAATTCTGACTTTATATCACGCAATTGCGAGTTTATATCTCGCAGTTCTGACTTTATATCACGCAATTGCGAGTTTATATCTCAGAATTCTGACTTTATAACTCGCAATTGCGAGAAAAAAAGTCAGAATTCTGACTTTATATCACGCAATTGCGACTTTATATCTCAGAATTCCGACTTTATATCACGCAATTGCAACTTTATATCTCAGACTTCCGACTTTATATCACGCAATTGCGACTTTATATCTCAGAATTCCGACTTTATATCACGCAATTGCGACTTTATATCTCAGAATTCCGACTTTATATCACGCAATTGCGACTTTATATCTCAGAATTCCGACTTTATATCACGCAATTGCGAGTTTATATCTCAGAATTCTGACTTTATATCACGCAATTGCGAGTTTATATCTCAGAATTCTGACTTTATATCACGCAATTGCGACTTTATATCTCAGAATTCTGACTTTATATCACGCAATTGCGACTTTATATCTCAGAATTCTGACTTTATATCACGCAATTGCGACTTTATATCTCAGAATTCTGACTTTATATCACGCAATTGTGAGATAAAAAGTCAGAATTCTGAGATAAAAAGTCGCAATTACTCTTTTTTTTTTTTTTTTTGTGGCGGAAACAGGCTTCCATACATTAGTGTTTTATCTGAACGATAAACTTTTATCTCAGTACTTCTGTGATAACCTGAATATTTGTAGCACAGAAATAATGATACTGTGTGATTGAAAGCACTGTTTGTGCAGTTGTTAATACCGACATGACAACTGCTCTCTCAAGACGAACTTTGAAGTTAATCAACTGTAAGACGTAAGGAAACCATTAAACTGCCACACTGACGAGCTGACATGTGCTTTTTTATTCACATTCTCCTCGTCACCGGCAGGTACAGCATTAATTTTCATGTGTTTGTGTGTTCTGATCTCATGTGGCGATTGCGCATCTGAACTCCACAGCAACTTGTTTGCGTGTCACTAGTAGCGCGTCTGTTTGTGATCCAGGGTCGGAGCGAGCTTGAGAGTTGTTCATGCAACCGAACTTCATGTCTGTTTACATTTTAACGCATTTAAGTTAAACTATATTGAGAGTTATATCGAACATTTTTTCTATCGTTATCGATTAAGACATACCGTCGATAAATATCGATACCGTTTTATCGCCCAGGCCTAGGATGAATTCACATGTTGTAAATCCAACAGATCCGATTCTCTGTACGGCGCAAACTAACATGGCGGCGCCCATCGCTCATTTAGCTCAACTATCGCGATCGTTATAAAGGTGTTTAAACTGCAAAACACATCCACTTGCACATATTTGACAATCGGAATTTCAGATATTTCATGCTATAGTGAACAAATGTGTGAATATTATGAATAAAAAAGGAAAAATGAAATAAAAGCAGACCATCAGTCATACAGCGCTGCAGTGTGTTACCTGACAATCAATGACGCGTCACCATGGAAACAATAAAGTGATAAGTTCTAAATAACGGTCGCCTTGAAGAACTCAGGCTGGGGGCTCAGCAAAATATTTTAAACTTAATTCATGTGGAACTGATGTACATTAAATCATGTAAATCCAACACACTTTTTTTCAGTGCATTGTTTTCTCTTTTTTTTTCAAAAATAATTCTTTTTTCAAATAATAATCACTTCTAATTTTTTGTTTAACTGAGTGTCTATTAATCAAACATAAAACTACTGGTTTTGGTTTTCCCAGGTCAAACTCTCTCTCTCTCTCTCTCTATATATATACATATATTATACAGAAAATGAGCTGTTAATAAAATATATTAAATTTTCTCTCATTTGTGTGGATGTAGTGTGATGGTTTGTTTGGACTCCTTCAACAGACACGAAAAAAGGAAGAATTTAACAAGCAAATCTGGTGATCATTGAGTTGAAAAGTTAAAAATTACATTACTAATAAAGAATATGTTTACCAAGGACAAATATATTATATTGGGTATATATTGTGATTATCAGAGTGATGATCTTACCACAATATCTCCAGTTTACAGTGAGGATCCTCCAGTACAGCAGAGAGCAGATGAACTGAATCTCCTAGTTTATTCCCAGACAGATTCAGATATCTCAGGTGTGAGGGGTTTGATCTCAGAGCTGAAGCCAGAGCAGCACAACCTTCATCTGTGACTCCACAATCCCACAACCTGTAGAGAACAATGACACACTCTTCAATCTTTCAGTTCAGATCAACAGATACAAGTCACAATTCTACAGACTATTAAATATGTCAAAATTTCCATTGGAGATTTATCACAGTCATAAAAAATAATAAAGAAATTAAAAAAGCTTTCAACACCTGTGAGTAAATGATGACAGCCTTTTCATGTTTATGTTAACTATCCCTTTAAATATGATCTAAATTAAGAATTATGACAACACTGTTGCTGACAATAAATGTACCATGAGGTCCTACTGGACATACAGTGAGTGTTTCTGTCTTCTGCAGTAACACTTTATAATGTTCCGTCATTAATGATTAACTACACAGGAGCAAATGAGTAACACATTATTAACACTCTAATAATTACTATTAACTAACAAGAAACTCTGATTAATGAATTAGTAAGTAATAGCGCTCAGTTGAAGATGGTAGTTCACTATTAGCTAATCAATAACTACTATTTTTTTCATACCTTCCAGAGAACTACTAAGAACTACTATATACAGGTTAATAATTAATGTGAATAATGCATAATATATAATTAATTCTAAAGTGAAGATCATGGTAACACACTAGTAATGACTCAAGTATTTGCAAATCCTTCAGAAGGAATTACTAATTATTTGGATCAGTATTTCTAAAGTGAAAAACACAATAACTCTCTAATAATGACTGAAATCATTGTAAGCTTTTGAGGTTTTTGTGAGGTTTTGGATAGTAATTCCTTCTGACAGATTTAGCAACACTATTAAGTCATTATTAGTGGGTTACCATGATCTTCACTTTAGAATTAATTACACATTATGAATTATTCACATTAATAATGAGCTATATAGTATAGGGATGTGCCCGAAGCTGAATACCTTATCCGGAAAGGCACGAATAACAGCTTAAAAATGAATAATGAATAATTCTGCTGAATAATATTCAGTTGAGGCTGACACAGTCACTCCTCGTGTTTGCTGGATAACAGTTGAGCCAGAGGAAAGCACGATATTATACATAAACCTCTACAATCACTATGCCAAACCAGCTCTCTGTCAAGAGTAGCCTAATAATCAACTAACATACAAATATATTTTCTACTTCATATTTAAATGTTTTAAACGTTGTATGATATGATAGGTTACATAATTCTCTGTCTTACTCTCTCTCTCTGGCATTTATGCAGGTATATTCATTATAATTTGTTCAGATTTGCATTTGTATGCATAGTAAAAGTTTTTTTTTTTCTTTTCATGTACTTTTCTTTTCTTTTCTTTTCTTTTCTTTTCTTTCAACTTCCATGTTCTCTAATCGGCCATTTATAAAGTCAGACTATATATTTCTCTTATTTAACATTTATTAACATTTTAATATTACTGTTTTAGTTAGACTTTTTTAATCACGAAGCACAACCGCATTACACCTCAAAGCATTGCCTATTCGAGGCTATCAGCTCCGACAGCTAGAAGATATTTAAATAAATGTTACAATCATAATAAAAATATTATTTTATCAATTATACAGGTATATTTGTTCAGTGATTACAACGAAGAAAACAGATAGGCTGTAAAACCATAGACATAACGGTCTTCTCAAGTAATTGTACGAACTTCCGGGTAAAGTCCCACTCACTTCCGGTTTTATCCGAATACAGATACAAATAATTTTGAGATTGTTACAGATACAGATATTGGTTCCGCTGCACACCTCTAATATAGGGGAGAGCGGGGCACACTTTTTGGCTTTCTCATTTTGTGTAAATCCAGTTGGGGTTCAGAAAATTTATTTTTTCCACAATAATTTCACATGTCTAGTACAAAAATTTGTGGTTTTGTTTCATTATTACAGCATATACTTTTTTTTTTTTTATTATTTACCTCAAAAGAAGGGAAGTGAAATGTGACAACATGCCCCGTAGGTGGGGCACATTGTAACATGACCATATGACATCTTAAAATGTAATCTGATCTAATGAAAAAAATATGCAAGACAAAGTAAAATACTCTGGCAATATAAATACAATTATTAACTGTTTACAGTCTTTATTCACCTGTTTCTCATGGTTTCTTAATAGAATTCATAAATGTTATTAATATGAAAAACATCACTAATGTCAGAGAACAGTGTAGTTCTAATAGTGGGGCACAAAACGCAGTGTTAGAACGAGCCTCATCTGAGCAACTGGGATTTAAACCCGGTTAGTGTCTTCTGCTGGTTAGATAAGCATTAAAGAAATATCTAAACCGCTGAATAACAGATTGGAGATTAAAATAGCAGATTTGTCTCATTTTAAAAAAACTTCTCTATAGTTTTGCTATGACAGCTAGTAAACACAGTAAGTTTGTCTTGCTGGCAGGTGTGAAATCTTTTAAACCATGTGTGTTACAACTATCCCTGTGTTAGTTTGTGCCCCGCGCTCCCCTAGTAGTTCTTATAGTATTCCTCTGGGAGGTATGAAAAAAAATAGTAGTTGATTAGATAATGGTGAAATACCACATTCGACTGAGCGCTATTACTGACTAATTTGTTAATCAGAGTTTTTTGTTAGTTATAATAGTTAATAGAATGATAATAGTGTGTTACTTATTAGTTTCTGTGTAATTATTCATTAATGAACAGTATTATAAAGCGTTACCCCTTCTGCCTCTCTGTTTTGCTCTTCTTCTTCATCACTTTCTTCTTCCAGTATTTCCTTCTCTCCCTCACTGTTCATTTCTGTACCTTCATTGTATAATTATCTCCTGCCTCTGCTCTTCGCTCCTGTTCTCCTGCTTCATCTGCATCTTGCTTTGATTTTTTAAAAGAAAAAAAAATAGCTGTCTATGTCTCCCTTTCTCTTCATTTGAGCCTTCTGTCTCAGAAAACAGTCACATAAAAACACATTAATGGTGACTATTGCATATACTTTATCAAAAAATAAGATTCATAATCTGTAGGGGAGAGTGAGGCACAAACTAATGCGGGATAGTTGAAACACACATGGTTTAAATACTTCCACACATGCTAGCATGATGAAACTTAGTGTATTTACTAGCTGCCAAATCGACAATATATAGGAAAAACATTACGTCAAAACTCAGAAATCTTTGGAAGATATTACTGAACATTTATTTAACAATAGCAAAAGCAAAACATAGCAAAACTTCTTGATTGGCATCCCTGATTTAGATTAACGTGATAGACACATGATTTACTGTATCTGCTTCTGTGCATCAAAATGATACATAATACTGAACTATTCGTTTGGTCACGTTTATTCTCTTCAGACTAAAATAATTTAATATAATGAATATGACAAAATATTGACTAAATTTAAAGGATATTTTTAAAGAAATGTGAAAATGAACACTGGTAACAGATCATGAGATCAGTCATTTGTGTACACCTGTCATTTCTGTGCTGAGATTTAGTGTTTACAGAAGATTTTACAGAACATTTTCTAATTTTAGTCCTAAAATTTACATCAAATGATTCATCTTACTGAGGACAAAGACACGTGTGACTATCAGAGTGATGATCTTACCACAGTGTCTTCAGTTTACAGTGAGGATCCTCCAGTACAGCAGAGAGCAGATGAACTGAATCTCCTAGTTTATTCACAGACAGATCCAGATATCTCAGGTGTGAGGGGTTTGATCTCAGAGCTGAAGCCAGAGCAGCACAACCTTCATCTGTGACTCCACAATCCCACAACCTGTAGAGAACAATGACACACTCTTCACTCTCTCAGTTCAGATCAACATGTACAAGTCACAATTCTACAGACTATTAAATATGTCTAAATTTCTATTAGAGATTTATCACAGTCATAAAAAATAAAGAAATTTAAAAAGCTTTTAACATGTGCTTCAAAAATCCCAGTTTATATTGGAAGTTTAATAATGAGAGAGACACAGAGGAAAGATGATCTTCATTTGTTGTTTGTTAATTATTGTATGATCCACTGATGTTGTGCTGAAGGCTCAAACAAAACGTCTCAGGTTACGGATGTAACCCTGGTTCCCTGAGTAGGGAACGAGACGCTGCGTATAACGCATTGGGAACCTTCTGCGTGTTTGCGTCATTGAAGCACTCATGTATCTAACCAATCGCGTAGCGAGACGTCAGAGGCGGGTGACGTCACGGACCAGGAAACTATAAAGCATACCCGGACGCAGAGATCGCTAGCTTCTGGGATAAGTCTGAAGCAAGCACTCGCAAGTATGCTGGGGGTACGGCAGGAGACGCAGCGTCTCGTTCCCTACTCAGGGAACCAGGGTTACATCCGTAACCTGAGACGTTCCCTTTCGTGGGAACTGTCGACGCTGCGTATAACGCATTGGGAACGCAATCCCAGCTGTGCCGTAACTTCAAGTACTTGCCAATGTTAGCTTGACAATACAGAAGACCCCGGAGTGGAGCCGACATCCAGGTTGTAAAACCTAATAAATGTGTGCTGGCATGACCATCCAGCTGCATCACATATATCATCAATGGAAATTCCAGACATCAAAGCTTTTGATGCCGCCATACCTCTAGTAGTATGGGCACGGACATTCAGTGGGGAAGGCTGTCCGGCCGCTTCGTATGCAAGTGAGATGGCCTCGACCACCCACTTGCTCATCCTCTGCTTCGATGCTGGGCCCCCTTTCTTAGGGGACCCATAACAGACAAACAGTTGATCTGATTTTCGCCACAGGGCAGCTCTGTGGACGTACGCATCTAAAGCCCTCACTGGGCAGAGCAGATTCAGCTTTTCCTGATCCGAATTCCCAAAGGGAGGAGGGTAAAAGGCCTGGAGCACAATAGGGCCTGGGACATTGGTGGGGACCTTCGGCACATAGCCAGGTCTAGCATGAAGGAATGCCTTCACCATTCCTGGGGCAAATTCCAGGTAAGATGGAGCAACTGAAAGTGCTTGTAAATCTCCTATCCTTTTCAGGGAAGTGATAGCGAGTAGGAAAATAGTTTTTAGAGTGAGGAATTTTTCTGGAACCTCCTCTAATGGTTCGAAGGGAGCCTCGGCTAACCCTTGCAGTACCACGGCCAAGTCCCAGGCCGGAACCCTTGTGCGCACTGGAGGCCTCAACCTCAGTGTACCACGGAGGAAGCGTGTGACGAGGGGGTCTCGTCCAACCGAGGAATCCCCCTCAAGAGGAGCATGATAGGCTGAGATAGCCGCAACATAGACTTTTAAGGTAGAAGGGGATAAGCCTTCTGAGAATTTTTCTTGAAGGAATCTTAGCACAAAGCTTATGGAAGAGTGGACAGGGTCCGTATCATTTTGTCTACACCAAGTAGAGAATAAATTCCATTTATAGGAATATAGCTTCCTCGTGGAGGGAGCTCTGGAGTTAAGGATGGTCTCCACAACCTCAGTTGGGAGACCAGCATCTATGAACCTGGCCCCCTCAGAGGCCAGGCCCATAGCTTCCACAGTTCTGGGCGAGGATGTATTATCGTGCCGCCCGCTTGCGACAGGAGATCCTGTCTGAGGGGAAGCTCCATTGGGGGGCCGTCTAGTAGGGACACTAAGTCCGAGAACCATATCCTGGTTGGCCAGAACGGGGCTACCAGTATCAGGCTGGCCCCCTCCTGGCGTACTTTCTCCAGAACCCCCGGGAGCAGAGCGAACGGGGGAAATGCGTACAGACGTAGCCTCGGCCACGTCTGTACCATGGCATCCAGACCCAAAGGTGCTGGATGTGTTAGGGAGTACCAGAGTGGACACTGGGTTGACTCTCCCGATGCAAATAGGTCGACTTCTGCTTGACCGAAATTTCTCCATATGAGGTCCACCACTTCCGGGTGGAGCTTCCACTCCCCGGGCCTTGGCCCCTGTCTCGACAGGGCGTCTGCTCCCACATTTTGATACCCCGGGATGTAAGCTGCCTTTAGCGAGAGCAGCTTCCCTAGGGACCACAGGAGGATCCGACGGGCCAAGTAATATAGTTGGCGAGACCGCAGACCCCCCTGATGGTTTATGTATGAGACCACCGACATGTTGTCCGTGCGGATCAACACATGGTGGTCTCTCAGGTCTGGGAGGAAGTGTTTCAGTGCTAGAAATACCGCCATCATCTCCAGCCGATTTATGTGCCAGGAGAGCTGATGGTCCTCCCATAGACCATGAGCTGAGCGACCACTCATGATCGCCCCCCAGCCCGTGAGGGAAGCATCTGTCATAAGCATTACACGACGACCAGAAGTCCCCAGCACAGGTCCCTGGGACAGGAACCAGGGATTTTTCCACATGGCCAGAGCACGAAGGCATCGCCGCGTGACTTTGATCATGCGAAAAGGATTTCCCCTCGGAGAAAACCCCCTGGTCTTGAGCCACCACTGTAAGGGTCTCATGTGCAGAAGGCCAAAAGGTATCACGTTGGACGCAGCTGCCATCAGACCCAACAATTTCTGAAACTGTTTTACAGTGAGTGACTGGCCTAATTTCACCCCTTTCACGGCTGCGAGAATGGAACTCACACGAGCGGGGGACAGATGCGCCCGCATCGTGGTGGAGTCCCAGACTACACCCAGATAATTGGCAGTCTGAGCCGGAACTAGCACACTCTTTTTGGCATTGAGCCTCAGCCCAAGCCTTTTCATGTGAGACAGGACAGCATCTCGATGCTGAGCTGCCAGTTGCTCTGATTGAGCTAGAATCAACCAATCGTTGATATAGTTTAGTACACGGATGCCCTGGAGTCTCAATGGAGCCAGGGCTGCATCCACGCACTTCGTGAATGTGCGGGGTGATAATGACAGGCCGAACGGAAGAACCCTGTACTGGTAGGCTTCGCCCCCGAAAGCAAACCTGAGGAACTTCCTGTGAGAAGGATGGATGGACACATGAAAGTACGCATCTTTCAGGTCTATCGCCACAAACCAGTCCTCGGACCTGATCTGTGGGATAATCTGTTTGAGTGTAAGCATCTTGAATTTTAGCTTTTGTATAGAGCGATTTAGCACACGTAAATCTATGATAGGACGTAGTCCCCCATCCTTCTTTGGAACGATGAAGTAGCGGCTGTAAAAACCTGACAGCTTGCTGGGAGGAGGAACCCTTTCTATAGCTCCTTTTTGCAAAAGTGTCACAACCTCTTGTTCCATCACCAGAGACTGCTCGGGGGTCACCACTGTGGGAAGGACCCCATTGAACCTGGGCGGGCGAGACCCGAACTGAATTCTGTAACCCTTCTCTATAATGAGCAGCACCCATTTCGATATATTCGGTAGAAGTTTCCATTCTGCCATAAAATCTACTAAGGGAACCAGTCTCTCGAGACTGGCCTCTGGTGTTTTTTGAGCACTTGGCTCGGCTCTCTGAAGCGGCGCACCGGCAACAGATAGCCAAATCAAGTGACGGCCGGCCCTCCTCGGAGGGTCGGCGGGGACCGCTGCGCCCTGACGCACACTGGATGGCAGGGTTAGCATAACGGTCCCCTGAGGGCGCCGAAGGGAAGCGGGTGCCAGATATTTTAACACCGGGCTCCCTCCGGAGGGGACCGCCCTCACTGGGTCCTGACCCACAGATGTCAGGACCGCTTCGAAGCCTTCTTGGCGATAATAACGGCCCGCAGGTCCGCTTTACCCCCAGAAGGCTTCTGCTGTGTGGACCGCCCCAACCCCCAGGTTTTCTGCGGAGGGGTACGAGTGGCCACACTAAACTTCTGTTGCGCTCTGTGGTGCGCAGAGGAGCTCATAGACGGCCGAGGCTGCTCCCGCTCAGCAGCCCCGGGGGGAATTTTTGAGCGGCGGGGGAGGAACCTCTGGAACGCCGCAGATTGTTTTTTAGTCTCCTGGAACCTGTCGACAACCGACGTTACAGCGTCGCCAAACAGGCCCGCAGGAGACAGCGGCGCGTCCATAAGGGCAGTTTTGTCTCTGTCCCTTATGTCCGAGAGGTTCAGCCACAAGTGCCTCTCCGTGGCCACCAAGGCTGCCATAGAGCGACCCACTGACTTGGCCGTCTCTTTGGTGGCACGGAGAGCCAGGTCTGTTGCTTTCCTGAGCTCCTGGATGCACTCAAACGTGGCCTCCCCGCTCTCATCGATTTCCCCCAGCAGGTCAGCTTGATATGCTTGCAGCAGCGACATCGTATGTAAGCACGCTGCTGCCTGGCCTGCTGCCGCATAAGCCTTGCCCACCAAGCCTGATGTTGTCTTTAGGGGCTTAGTGGGGCAGCGTCGGGGGTTTTTAGGGACGATGCAGATTCGGGCGAGAGATAGCCCACGAGCGTCTCTTCAACCCGAGGCATCGCCCCATAGCCATGCTGTTTCAGCCCCACTATATTACTATAGATCGATGTTTGGGGGCTGAACACTCTGTATTGAACTGGCCTTCTCCACGATCTCGACACCTCGGTGTGGAGATCGGGGAAGAAAGGCAAACCCCGACGCTGGGGTAGTGACCGGGCAGGGAGAAACCGTTCATCGAGCTTACTTTTCGGTTTCGTCTCAGCTCTCTCTGCTGGCCAGTCGATTTTTAACTTATCGACAGCCCTAGTCACTACCTCCAAGAGCTCCTCATACGCTGGGGAAGAGGATGGCGGTTCCTCCTCCCCAGCCTCGGCGCTCGCCGCATCAACCTCCTCGGAGGAAGAGAGGTGAAGCGCCGGTGTCTCTCTCCGGGGGGAAGAAACCGCAGCGCGTGCTTCCACCACCAGAGAAGAGACACTGGACCTGGCAGGTGAGGGACGAGATAAGGCTGGGCCCGTCTCCATCCCCTCTGCCAGCTCCATTTGTGAACCCCACGAATGGAGTCTGCGCTGTGCCTCAGCAGCAGCGGGACCCGATCCGCGGGGAACACCAGCCAAGGCACCCTCCTTATCAAAGAGTGCCCGGCATGATCTTAATACTCTGAGGGTGAGCTTATCGCAATGCACACAGACAGCCCCCTCGAGAGCTGCCTGTGCGTGCTCAACCCCCAGGCAAACAACACACATTTCATGTGTATCCCCCGGTGTCAGGTATCTATCGCAGGGATGTACACATTTAACAAAATGCTGCTGTTTTTCCGCCATTTTCCCCGTGTCTTTTTATATATATATATATATATATGGTGCTTGTGAAAACTCTTGTCCTCAGACAAAGAGATTTTAAACAGGCTACTTTCGTTGGTAGACAAACAACACCAAATAAGACACACAAGATAACATAGAGTGCTTGCTGAAGACAACAGAAGCTAGCGATCTCTGCGTCCGGGTATGCTT